>NC_041383.1:176981388-176990097 GCF_002162155.2 Triticum dicoccoides
GCGTGGTGGGCGGGGGAGTTTGGCGCATGGTCGGTTTCTCCAAGTGCAGTCCCACATGTTAGTGAAGAGGCAAGCCGAAGTGCGTTCCGTTTGCATGAGCCATGTGCAGGACTGACCATGTGAGGCATGCTGTGAGTGTACCACCTTTTTCCTTTAAATTTGGTGCTTCGCCCCCTCAAAAAACACTTAGTGCTTCGCGCGATCCATCGATACTACTACTAGTAATCCGGTAATCCTGACTAAAACGGTGCGGCCGGGTCTTTTCCCGCGCGATATGCTGGGGGGTTGGCTTAGTTGGTTTATTTAGGATGATTAATGCTACACCTACGTAATCCCAGTTACGTAATTAATGTAATGTGAAACGTGTGAGCTGCTGATTCGAGATTGGGGAGAGGTAGGGGCCCACCACCATAAAAATCAGGGGGGAGAGAGAGGCAATTTATGTTAACCCTTTCGTAGGTTCCTAAAGAAGTACAAAGATGTGAAATGCGTGAATGTGTAGTGGACGTACTATTGGAGTGCCTAAGATAACTTGTGTATGTAGACCCTATGTGTTTATTTACTTCGCATGTTAGCTTTGTCTCGGGTCAAACCTTCTAAGTTTATACACACAAAAACGAATCATCATTCCATATATTTTCATACTCCTACAATATATCTTACTATTATTGTGAAAGTTCATATACGTCGGACGAGATTCATGGAAACACAACATATTTTCATTACATTTCGAACTTTTATAGGACAGAAAAATAAAAAGAAACCCGACCCTAAACCTATTCTATGGCGGCGACCGACATCCTCCATCTGCGATCTCCATGTACGGGGGCGGGGTTCAAAACCCGTGAAGTGAAGGTGCGGTCTCCGCTGAGGAAGAGTAGAACATGGGAGATGGACCGACCAGTTGGCACACCATGCCCTGCCGCCTCCCATGCCCTACTCATCCTCGGAGGAGTCCCCGACCTCGGCGGTGCTGGTGGACGTGAGGTCGATGATGATGGACGTGGACGGTCCGTCGCTTCACCTGCCACATGTGCCACCAAACATTGGATGGCTGCAAGTAGGACGCGTGGCTGACGCTGCTCCCGTCGTCGGCTGCAAGCGTGGCCACCGCTTGTGCGGTCGCGTCCACGTCTGGCTATGCCGCTATTCCGTTGCGTGCAGTGACTTGAGCGAGGACGGGGAGCTCGAGCTTCATCCCCAAAGACTAGCTCTCCCACAGAGCGTTCGCGCTCGTGGTCATGGAAGATGTGGTGCCAGGTAGCAGGACACACTACTAGGAAAAGGCCTGCTAGTGACGTACCTGTTTTGCCTACTAATGGCTCACTACAGGTGCACCACTAGCACCACTCCATTAGAATTTTTTACTAATGGCACACCACAGGTGCGCCATTAGTATCTGGTATTCTAATGGCGCACCAGGCAGTGCACCATTAGTATAGCCCACGGTGCGCCATTAGTATGCCTCCCAGGGGGCCATATTTAGCCATGTGCTTTGGCTTACTAATGGCGCACTAGGGGATGATGCGCCATTAGTGTCCTTTCTGCAGTGCGCCATTAGTGTGCTGAGTGGTGTGCCATTAGTATGAATACTAGGGATTATTTTTTTCTTTTCTGATATTTGCACAGGTTACAGAACATATTACTGCACATAATATAGAGAGCACAACATATAAACAACAGATTTATCGAATACAATAGAAGATTAGTCTCTGAATACAATTCATCATATTAGTCTCCGAATTTAAAATACCGAACAAAGTTAGAACATTAGAAGTCTCGAAACCACGAGTAGCGAGTTTGTCTTCACATTACAAGTCGATATCGATCATCTAAACTACCATCACATAGAAGAGAGCTGCGGTCATCACGATGAGCATAATCGCGATGAAACTGGTCTTCATCCGGTTCCTCCAACGCTCCCTCCTCTCTCCCGGTTGAGATCTGAGGTAGAACTGCCCCGAGGTACGAAGGACATCTTGATGGATGATTTCCGCAAACTCTGACTGGATGCGAAAGAATTCTTGTCTGATGTCTGCGTCATGGATTGCCGACAAGCGTGTGGCCCAATATTTGAGATTATTTGGTAGCAGAAGGTGATTATGGTCCCGTACGATCGCCCGCATGTGATGGAGGGCGTAGTAGGCATCCTTCTGACCGCCAGGCGGCTGCTTGACGCAGGGGAACGTCGTATTGAGGGTGAACACGTGCTTGCCGTACCTACGATCTGGCCTCTTGAAGGTGCCTCCAGATCTGGCGTAGCCAGGGAGAGCATCATCAAGAACTTTCTTGATATTTGTGTAGTTTATCTTTGACTCACGGTCCGGGTCGAAATACGTGGCCATGGAATATTTCGGGCTTAAGAGGATGAGTGTGCAATGTGTGTCACTGCACAAAACACGGAATGTTAGAAAAAAGAACAATCGAAATCTAAGAAATCATATGTTATGGGGCGGTGAGGGGATGACTTACTCGGGAAAGTAAGGCACGAGGAAGTTATCCTTATCTGGGTTTGCCAGAATGACGCCTTCAAGGTCATCGTGCGCTATCCTAGCGGGAGAGAGGAGGGAGCGTTGGAGGAGTCCCCAGCGCTGCCCAAGATCTTGGCACGCATGTAGAAGAGGTCGACTATCCCGATGTCCGGGGTCTTGTCTCTAATGATCCGCATCTCCATACTCAGCGAAAACAGCCGAACGAAGGTGTAGTGCAGCGGATGAAGGTTAAACATAGCGAAGATGTCATCAAACCGTAGGACGTTCGTACCCCCGATGGCGCTATCCACAAAGCCCTTGCCCTCTGGCACCTTGGCCACGAAAACCGTGTATGCCACATCATTCTGGGAGAGACGCCACTTTTCCAAAGAAAGAACACTGTCATGCAGACTCCGCATAGCACCGGTTGCAGCATTGAGCAGATTTGTCAGTAGCATCACCCTACCCGCCACATGCACCCTCCTTGAGATATCCTTAGGTGAAGGTGGCCCGTCCTGAGCACGGATCGTACTCGGTGCCGGCTGGCTCGCACCGGCGCCCTTGTTATTCTTTCGTTTCCGTCCCTTCTTATTCATCTGCTGTAATGGGATCGAGTTCTGCTCATAGAACGCCTTCTTGAGTGTGTTGGGGCTGATAATATTTCGCACCTCGGCTATCTGAGGCTCGGTAAAGGCGGCAGCTGGAGGCGTCTCCTGAGAAGTGAACACCAGACGATGCCTATTGCAATTGGGTTTCTCCACAGTACCAGCTAGATCGTGGTCGTCTTTTTCAGGGTTGGGTTCTTGAGAAGGAGGCCCGCAGAATTCGTCACCGTACCCATGTTCGGCAAAGTACTTATCGACGTTGGTAAATGTACCGTCGTCGTTGTCGTTGTTGTCCGGATCCTGTGCCATATGCATGTCCGAATCCTGTGCCATAGGGATGTCCGGCATGTCCGGTAGCATTGCGGCGGTCTTGCCATGGCTTGGCGCCGGCACGACTGGCGGTCTTGTCTATGGGGTGGTGTCCCCCGTCCCCAAACGAATCTGGCTCTTCGGCCAAAGCAGGGGCCAGCTTACGCAGGCACTGAGGGTCATCACATCATCTTCGTCGGCCCCACCGGGTCGAATCGGAGGTAACAACTCGTCGCAGCCTGGCAGCACCCGAACCAGTTCAACCCTATACACGGTGGGTGGCATCGGATTACCGTGGAACACGGGGTTGCCCGGTTGAACAATTCTACCTTTGGTGACATCGATCAACTCGCCGCCCACGAAGTGCAGGAGAGTGCATGGAACGTCGGCAGCGCCCTGCGAAAACATGTAGGGCGTTAGGGATGCCCACTCAAAGGCAAGGAGATGAAGTCATCGGCCGAGAGGCTTAGTTACCGTGATGGCATCGAGCTCGGCTAATGTCGAGGCACCTCCAACGGCGGGCATGCAACTGATGGAGGGGCCGCTTGCTGGCGAGGTGCCGGCCGGCGTACACCCGGGTGCATTAAGCTCCAATGCCCGTGCCGGCGCCGGAGACACGAATACCGCCTCCGTCGGAGACACCAATGGCGCCGCCTGTGCGTTGTGCGAGTTGCTGGCCGTGAAGCTGGGAACCTGGGGCGGCCCCTGTTGGCCGCCTGCAATCCACGTCGTCAGCCCCTGAATCAAGGTAGGCACCATGGCGGTGAGCGTCGTTCCCAGTTGTTGTTGCACTTGCTCTTGGACAATATCCGGAATCCACGCCACTTGTGCCTTGAGTTCTTAAACCTCGCGCGACTAGCTTTCCGAGCTGGTCTTTTTCTCCTTTCGCCCACCAGCGGTATAGTATGACGACCATTTTGTGGACAAGCCTTTGCCGGCCACACGACCAGCTGACGACGGCTTACTGAGCTTATCCTTGTTTTTCATTACATTCAACGCCCTATTTAGAGTGTTGTCCCAAGGGGAGCTCTGAGACGACCCCGCGCTACTGCTTTCAGTCTCCTGCGAAAGGAATGTGAACCATTTAGAAATTTGGCTTCATTAATTAGAATGCAACCATATGGAGCTAATTACGCGGGGGTGTATTCCTTACCAGAACAAGCTCAAGCACCTTGGTCTTCGGATCCGTGGTAAGCTACTTTGTTACCGGGTCCTCCTTGTACCGGGCCCTGACAAAGTTCCTGGTCTGCTTGTCACGGTATTTCTCGAAGCGGGGCGGTAGGCCTTTCTCGGCACGCTCCGCGTCCTCCTTGTCCCATATAGGCTCCGCCACTCCCGCATTTCTTTCCCCCACTGACTTGATTCCACGGTTACGCTGCTCTCGCACTTGATCTTGAACTCCTTGTAGTCATCTTCGCTGATCGAAGGATATTTCGCCTTGATCTTCTCATAACTATCACCTTTGTCAATCATTTTCTTCACCGCGCTTCTCCAAGTAGACAGGGACGTGCTCATCCTCGTGAGGGCGGCACTGTTCACTTTATTCCCTGAGAGGCGTGTGTTTGGAAAGTCAGCGGGGAACTTGTATCGTTCATGCAGCTTCGTGAAGAGGAGGCTGCGCAAATTCCCTCGGTCCTTATGCCTTAGGTTCTCGGTGTTGATCGAGATGGTGCTCCGGAGAATGCACCCGAGCTGAACTAAGTACCCCTTGACTAATTCTTTGGGCATCGTTAGATGCCCGTCGGAGTTCACTTCAGTAAATTCCTCCTTGACGGTGCCGACCATGTTCGGGCGCTGGTCCTTTCGTTGCCTCTTCGGTTGGCTGCCATCTGTGCGTGCGCTGCCATCATCAGTGGTGGCATCCTCGACGGCACCATCAGTGGTGTTATCCCGATGCCACTAGGGGTTGTGTAGTCAGGATTAGTGTCTTCCGTGGCGTCCTCATAACGGTGAGGTTCTTCCTCCATCTCCTGGGACAGCTCCCAGAATGGCTTGCCGAACCACCAGCCTCATCATTGTGGGCCATGTTTCGCTCTAAATAGGAAAAAAGTTTGGTCAAAAAGTTGGTTATTGTCAAGGAACAAGATCATGGTCTCATCATTTAGGGTTTGTCGACACCGAGGCATCCTAAAAGCTAAGCTTTTATCATTTAGGGTTTGTTGATGCCGAGGCACCCTAAAAGCCTAAGCTTTCATCATTTAGGTTTTTATCGACACCGAGGCACCCTAAAAGCCACGGTTTTATAATTTAGGGTTGTCGACGCTGAGGCACCCTAAATGCTAAGTTAAGTTTTCATCTTTTAGGGTTTATCAATGCCGAGGCACCCTAGGTTGACCAATATATATGGGTATCTTCTAATAATATACCCTATCAAGAAAAGGGAAGGAGAATTCTAAGTTGGGCCTAATCACTTGGCTCTATTGCCACCTATGGTGTAATGCAGCAAGAATAAAGGGGCAGTTGATACTACTTATTTAAGTACTAAGATACCCTGGCCCATGCATTAGTCGCAAGTACCCCATATGTCCTATTTTTAGCAAAGTCATGCTAAAATTCACGGAAAATTTCAGCATGACCTTTGCTAAAAATAGGACATATGGAGTACCCGAATTTGCCGGAACGGAAGTTAATCGACATTCCGGCAAACTCAAGGGCCTCTCGGGGTACAACAGCAGCATCACAAGTTGATAAAATTCCCAAGTAGTACAACAGCAATATCACAAGTAGTACCAATGAACATATAGTCCAGCACATTATGAATTTTGATAAATGACAGCATGTTAACTCATTCTAAACATATAGTACCAATGAACATATAGTCCAGCAGCATCCATTTACCCACTTGATTTACCGGTCTTGAAGAAAGAGATACTTGTATGCCAAAACATATGCTTAAGAATTTACATACTAAATACAAATCTGGCAGCAAATTAAAGAAGCATCACAAATCGGAGACAAGAAGTAGCACAATGCTCACCAATATTGATGAGAGGGTACTCGTAACAGTAGCACAATGCTCACCAATATTGCAATCAATAAAAACTGTAATGAAGCTAGGACAGACTAATAAACTGGTTCATAAACCAGGCTCCCCAATATTTCAATATGATATTCTACAGTTTTATAAAAAAATCTAGGGCATTATAGATAGCAGATAAGCTAGGGCATTACCGATAGCAGATAGATTTTTATATAAAAAAATCTCATTAGTTCAATCCATGAAAACCCAATGAAGGCACAGCAGACTACAAAACTCGATGACTAGCATGGACGCATATATTAAATATTTGCACATAACAAAAAGATTTACACATAAAAAGCAAGACTTCTAGCATGAGAGAAGTAATATACAACAATATTCAGAGCAAACGAAATATAACGAGCTAACCATCTAGGATGGGCAAGGAAACTACCACATTCACAGCAACAGGAATAAATAAGCCCCTCATCAAGCTAGGTTGAAACTAGTGGGTAGTAGCAGGAGGAGGAGCAAAGTGTAAATGTTAATAAAGAAATTACACTCAACAAAACACTGAAACATTTTAGAAGAAATTGATTTAAGCGAGATAACATAATTACCGCCGATGGGTCTTTCCCCGAGGCAGCTAGTGGAGCAGGGCAGGAAGCAGACCTTCCTGTTAGGCAAGGAAATAATGAGTACCAGGAATATAAATGCAAGAGCATATGTTTTCATAGGTGACAAATTACACCTACAGCGTAGCGTAGCATTAATGAAACTAGTTATAACAACAACATAGCATTAGTGAAAACTTGAAATGCAACGGTAGTAGTGTTTGGCTGCCACAAACTAGAATGCAGGAACATGACATGTATCAAACTTGAGATTGTGGGAAAATAGTAAAACTTGCTGCTCTTCATTTATTTATTTCCGGTGTGAAATTTTCAGCAAAATAAAAAGGCAACAGACAAGGCTTCCGGTCAAGCTGCATGATTACTATAAGATGGAGGAACCAAAATTGTTACGGGGCAGCATATAACCAGAGACAAGCAGTCAGGTTGGTTTTAACACTGCCATGCCATTGGGTTGTGTAATTAACATTCAGTCTCCATGGGAAGGCTATGAGCGTCATCCCTATTCAACCTCCTGCTCCTGGTCAGTCAGAGAAAGAGAGAAAGTAGACGAAGAAGAGAAGAGATTCTTCATTCCCTAGGAGCAGCAGTTGGGTTGGAGTTGGAGAGGAGGGAGCTGCTACTTGTCCATGGAGATGGAGCAGCCGGAAAGCCTAGCACGGCCAGGGTACATCAGCCCGAATCCATATGGCAGAAGTGCTACATCAGCCAGAGAGGCCCATTCGTGCTATGCGGCAGCCAGAATCTGGCGGCAGCTGTGCGAGGGAAAGGGGATGGGAGGTGGCGGCGGATGGGAGAGAGTGAGAGCTGCGAGCGAGAGAGGCAGACACTGAAGTCCCAAACTATGGAACAACTAATGGTGGCGGCACGACCGACAGGAGGGACGCCAGCGTGGCCACGGTCGAGGGGAGGGAGGAAGGGAATGGGGAGGAAGGGTGGAGAGGGAGGAAGGAGGAGAGGTACCTGGGCGGGCGCGGCCGGTCGCCGGAAGGGTCGGGGTCAGGGTCGGCAGCGGCGGGACGGTTGCGGGTCGATGGCGGTCGGCATCCTGCACCCCGTGCAGTCGTCGGCGGTGATGGTTGCGAGTCGGCAGCGGGATGGTTGGGGGCCGCGGCGGCTTGCTGTCCGGTGGGCGGCGGAGGAGCTGCAGTGGTGGGGGGCGCGGGGGCGGCGGGGCAGGTAGGGGCGGCGGCGTCGTGGGTTGGGGCAGCGGGGGGAAGTGGATCTGGGGAGGGAGGGACGAAGGGATTGGGCGAATTAGCTAGGGGGAAGATTACTAATGGCGCACCCCCTAGCGGTGCGCCATTAGTATGTTTTTTTGATAGCAATGGTACACCCCCAAGCGGTGCGCCATTAGAAATCTTTTTTTAGATAGCAATGGCGCACCACCCAGCGGTGCGCCATAAGTAACTTTTTTTTGCACAGCAATGGCGCACCATCCAGCGGTGCGCCATAAGTAATTATTATTATTATTATTATTTTTTGTTGCATCTAATATTTTTTTAGAAAATGAATATGAATATGAAACAGTAATAATTTTTATAAAAACAGTAATATTTTTTTTAAAATATCATCAAATTTGTTATTTGAAAATATTTATGAATATGAAAAAATATCATCAAATTTGTTATTTGAAAATATCATCAAATTTGTTATTTGAAAATATAATCAATTTTTTTTGGATTTTTAGTTGCATTCGTTTGTGAATTGGTAAAACATTACTGGGGAGGGTG
>NC_041383.1:176990419-176995882 GCF_002162155.2 Triticum dicoccoides
CGAGATGGAGGGGGATAGCGATCGAGATGGAGGGGGATCAAGATCAAGATGGAGGAGGATCGAGATCAAGTGTCCTCATGAATATTCAATATTTTTTCATATTGAATATGAAAAAATATCATCAAATTTTAAAAAATATTCATGAATTCAAAAAGTGCCCATGAAATTTAAAAATATTCATGAGTTCAAAAAGTGCCCATGAAATATAATCAAGAAATGAAGGCTACAATTAAATACAATCGATCTTAGCTAGCTATCTGTTCACAATCTTCTTGCCCTTATTTTTCATAAATGGAGTTATTCTCGTGAACGGACGTCCTTTAGGTAGGGTGGTCTTGCTTCTTCTTGTGGTGTATGCTGGTACTTCATCGTCGTCGTCATGTTCCATCTTTGGGTCGCCGTACTTGTCGAAGTCTTGCTCATTGGCGACTCCATCCATTCCGACGATCTTCCTTTTGCCTCTCCTCACGACAACATGACTGGGCTTTGACGGGTCGGTAATGAAGAAGCATTGGTCCACTTGGGAAGCCAGCACCGTGGCTCATTTTTCGCGGTGACGTTTGCGCCCGCGGTCTTGGATTTGGCTTCGGGTATAACCATGGTGATGAAATACCGGTCTTCTTTTATGACGCTCTTGGCCCATCTGACACGGAACATCGGGACCTTCTCTCCAGCGTAGCTCAGCTCCCAGATCTCCTCGATCCTTCCGTAGTATATGTCCTTGTCATTACCGGTGTAGGATTCCATTGTTGCCCCGGAGTTCTGATAACCCTCGCTCTTCATGTCCTTTCCCTCGGTGTAGAATGTGTAGCCGTTGATATCGTACGCCTCATACGTCATCAGGTTGTGCTCGGCGCCCTGTGACAAGGCGAATATGAGTTGTTCTTCCGTGGAAGAATCCTCATGTAAAGGGTACGACAGAAGCTTCTGCTTGAATGAACGCGTGAAACATGAGTTGTGCTCTTTGATTATATCTCCGTCCGTCCTCTGTTGGCCTCGGTCATTGTACGTCTTCTCAATAAAGGTTTTGTGCTCTACCACCCAAGGATCGACCACGTCTATGTGTTGTAGCGCGACTAGGTTTGCTCTTTCAAAGTCGGCGAGTCGACCCTCGAAGTCGACATGCATTTCGCGGCGACCCTCACGGTGACCACATCCAGCGAGCCTGCCGAGGTGCCTGTTGACGGGCAGACCAACGGGGTTCTCGATGCCTAGATAATTCGTGCAGTAGGAGATGCACTCTTCGGTCAGAAAGCCCCTGGCTATGCTTCCCTCTGGACGTGACATGTTGCGAACGTATCCTTTGATGACACCATTCATCCTTTCGAACGGCATCATGCTGTGCAGGAACGTCGGCCCGAGTTGGATGATACCCTCCACGATATGGACCAGCAGATGCACCATAACGTTGAAGAATGCGGGCGGGAAGTACATCTCAAGCTCACATAGTATGACCACGATCTCTTCCTGTAGCCTTCTGAGTTGCCTCACGCCAACCGACTTCCGAGAGATGACGTCGAAAAAGTTGCATAGGCCAAATAGAATTTCACGGACGTGCGCGCCCATGATCCCACAGATTGCAACAGGAAGTTCTGTGTCATCAGCACGTGACAGTCGTGAGACTTCATCTCGCTGAACTTCTGCTTCGCTGAGTCTAGGTATCTGCTTATCTTCCCCGCGTAACCGTAAGGAAGTTTTACTCCTATGAGGCAGGTGAAAAACTGATCGATCTCCTCCTGACTTAGAGTGAAGCACGCGGGAGGGAATTCATTTCCGGTCTTCTTGGCCTTTTTGCCTTTGCGACGACTTTCCGTGTCCTGCTTCGCCTCATCATCATCATCATTAGATTGAAGCTCCTCCATGATGCCCCTTGATTTCAAGTCTGCCCTTGCTTTCGGCCCTTCTTTGGTTGTCTCTGGCATGTTGAGCAGGGTACCAAGCAGACTCTCGCACACGTTCTTCGTGATATGCATGACATCAAGGCTGTGAGGCACACGGTGGATCTTCCAGTACGACAAGTCCCAAAAAACAGACCTCGTTTTCCATACCTTCAGCAGCGGCTCTAGCGCCATTCGCTTCTTTCCTAGCTCTGGCGCCTTTTGCTTCTTTCCCGGCAGTGGGCAATCTTTCCAATTTTTTAACAGCTCGTCTATTTCCTCGCCGCTCCTCGTACACGGGCGTCTTCGGGGTTCGGTTTCACCATCGAATAGATCCTTGCGTTTCCTTCGTGAGTCATCATCGCGAAGCCACCTTCGATGTCCCATGAACATGGTTTTCAAAGACCCGGGATCTCTATCTAGCTGGCGATACGTTGTGTCATCCATGCACCTGACGCATCCAGAAAATCCGTGGACCACCTACCCTGCGACATATCCGTAACCGAGATAGTCGTGCATCGTCGTGAGCAGTGCGGCTCTCATAGGGAAATATTCTTTCTCTGCGGCGTCCCACGTATTGGCTGGTGTTTTCCACAGCGTGTCTAGCTCCTCTTTTAGCAGCCCCAGATACAGATTGATGTCGTTCCCTGGTTGTTTCGGCCCTTCAATTAGCATACTCATGTGAATGTACTTCCTCTTCATGCACAACCAGGGGGAAGGTTGTACATCCACACAAACACAGGCCAGGTGCTATGTGTGCTTTTCTGGCTGCCAAACGGATTGACTCCATCGGTGCTCGCGCCCAGCATGATGTTCCTTGGATCCTTCCCAAATTATGGGTGTTCGAAGTTCAACGCTTGCCACTAGCTCCTTCGTTAGGGTGACTCAGCATCTTGTCTTTTTTATTTATCTCCGGATCATTTGCGTCATCTTCTCGCTTCTTCTCCTCCCTATCCGCGTGCCAACGCAGGAGCTTTGCTACCTTGGGGTCCGCGAAATACCGCTGCAGACAAGGAGTGATCAGAAAGTACCACACCACTTTTCGAGGAGCTTTCTTCTTCTTCTTGTATCGAGTGACACAACACACTGGACATATGGTAGACTCCGCATGGTTGTCCAGATGCAATTGTTCATGCACACATGGTATTTCACGTGCGGTAAATCCAATGGACACACGATTTTCTTCGCCTCCTCGAAACTGGTCGAGCACTTGTTCCCCTTGGGAAGACGTTCGTGCCGGAATGACATGTTCTCGTCGAAGCATGCGTCGGTCATTTTGTGTTTTACCTTCATCTCCAGAGCCATGAGCGTTACTTTCAGGTGGGTATCCTCGGGCTTGCATCCTTCATACAATGGAGTAACAGCGTCTATCTCCAGTTGATCCAGCTTGGCTTTTTCTCGGGCGGCAGCTCTTGCGTTATCCGTCTGCTTGAGAAGCAGCTCTTGAATATGAGGGTCCTGCACCCAGCCCATCGATGGTCTATCGTTGTCTTCTCCAGCATCTTCATCTTCATGATCATGCCCTTCGTCTGCTCCGGCATCTTTCTCATCATCATGTACGGCATCTTCTACATGATGACTGTGTACTGCATCTACTTCGTGATCATGTCCTGGAGATTCTTCGTCTTCTCGCCCGCCCTCGCCGCGGTTGTCTTGCTGCCCTTCCTCATTTCTTGCCCGACCCCCATGGATGACTTCATAATCATCTTCATCACCTTGCCACTGATAGCCATCCATGAAACCATGCAAGAGCAGTTGGTCCCGCACCTGTACAGAATCCGGGTCCACAAGGCTCCTCATCTTGCATCTTCGACATAGACATCTTATCTCCGTCTCGTTCTTTTGAAGCATCTCGGCCTTCGCAGAGCTCAAAAACCTATTCACGATGCCTTCGGTCATCGTACGGACCATGGTCGCCTACGGGGTAGAGAAAAATGATATTTGAGAACCAAGAAAAAATTTGGCATGACTTTGCCTAAAAATAGGACCAAAAAGAATGGATAGTGCCAAAATTCGCGCCGAAACGGAAATGAATCAACATTCCAACAAAAAATTGGCAACTATCGCATTTCAAATACCGGTACCTGCAAACACAAACATATATGTAACACCACAAACATATGCAACACCACAAACATACATAGATCTAGCTAGGCCATAAAAAGTGCATGCGCATGTTGTTGGAGGGAGAAAAAAGTAGATCGATAGCTTTTCCCTTACTTACCTATCAAAAAAAAGGTAATTTAACCACTTAATTTGGATGAATCTATGGTGCAAATGAGGTGAGGAGGAGGAGGCAGCCGAGACAAGCTTGGAGGAGGTGGAGAGAATGAAGTGGGGAAAGTGAGTGTGTAGGTGTGGCTGTCAAAAATATTTAGCTGGTCCTAGGTTACTAATGGCGCACCACCTACAAATGCACCATTAGTAACCCTAGTTACTAATGGCGCAGCAGCTGGTGGTGCGCCATTAGTAGTTTTGCAAAATAATAATAAAAATAAATATAGACTAGTAATGGCGCACCAGCCACACAGTGCGCCACTACTATATTTATTTTTATTATTATTTTGCAAAACTACTAATGGCGCACCTAGTAATGGCGCACTGTGCCCTGGTGCGCCATTAGTATTTTTGGAAAAATAAAAAAATTGTTACTAGTGGCGCACCATGGGTCTGGTGCACCATTAGTGTCTATCGCACTAATGGCGCACCAACACATGGTGCGCCACTGTTATATAGTAGTGGCGCACCACATGTCTGGTGCGCCATTAGTGGCCATATCATCTATAGCCCATTTCCTAGTAGTGATGATGCGCTATGGTGTGGAGTTTACCTGGGCATTGCCGCTTTAAGTAGCTCATTCCGGTGAGGCCAAGCGTCCGGGTGTGTCTTTAAGTCGCCGGAGTTGGTTCCTCGGGCACCGAGCCTCTTAATGATGGCATACGGACGGACGACATGAATGCGGGCAGCTGGCGCCGCCTGGGTTGCACCCCGCGACGGCGTGAGGGATGAGGGGTTTTGGTGTCCAGGGTAGTCAATTGCGGTCGTGGCAACGTTGGAGATGCCCCTTGCTCACATGCGATCCCCACATGTCATTGAAAAAGCAAGATGACCCAGCATGGTCTCAGGTCCTGGGGATGCAGTTGGCCGCGCTACAACACTCCGCGGACGCGTCACTACAAAAAAAGGACACATCCGTGACATTTTGGGCCGAACGAATTTTTTTTCTGTCATACATATGACACTTCTATGAAGATGTGGTGGGCTCCTACTTCTATGAAAAAAAACATGACAAAAAATGGGCTTTTCGTCCTGGGTGGGCCGGAGATGCAGCTGCATGACATTCTTTGGGCCGTCCATGACGGAAAAAACCGTGGTAGAAGCGAGGGGGGGGGATTTTGGGGAGTTCCCGGTTACGGTGGGTGGTCGGGGGCCGAGCGATGTGCATTTCTCTCGTACATGTACGTGCGTGTGTGCGAGGCGTTGGCTCTAACTGAACCCGAGCGAGGCGTTGGGCTCTAACTGAACCTGAGCGATTGCACTATAGGCTACGCGTTACTGAACCCGAGCGATCGATTGATGGCTGTTA
>NC_041383.1:176996270-177119051 GCF_002162155.2 Triticum dicoccoides
GGTGGCGTTGCCTCTGGATGAACAGGACCTCGTGGTGTGGAGGGCTGGATGAACAGTAGACGGTGGAGGGGTGCCCGTGGAGGGGTGGTTGAACAGGACCCCGTGGTGTGGAGGGCTGGATGAACAGTAAACGATGGAGGGGGTGGTTGAACAGTAGCCGGTGGAGGCTGGAGGAGGTCGACGGTGGAGATGAACAGTATCCCGTGGAGTCCCATTTTGCGGTACGCGACACCCCTCCCGATGAACAGGACCCCCATTTCAACTGTAGCGCTCCAACACAAGTCTGTTTCGTCCGTTTTGCAGTATACGCCACACCCCTCCCGATCAACAGGACCCCTGCTTCGACCATAGGAGGTCCGTTTCCTTCGTTTTGCGGTACACCACACCCCTCCCGATCAACAGGACCCCCATTTCGACCGTAGGAGGTCTGTTTACTCCATTTTGCGGTACGCCAGACCCCTCCCAATGAACAGGATCCCGTTTCGAACGTGGCCGGTCGAACACAAGGCCGTTTCCTCCATTCTGTGGTACGCCAGGCCTCATTTCCATTGGCTGTTCCGTCCAAGACCTCCCGATGAACACGACGACGCATTCCGTTCTGACCCAGCCGGTTGCCTCCCCATGAACACAACGACGACGCTGTTTCTCCATTCCGACCCAGCCATGTACACGAGCCCTCGCCGTACGTATGCGCGAGTAGGCGTTTGAGACCACGCCCGTATGTACACATACGTGGCCGTATTTTCTTTCTTGCATCCTGGCCACTGTACATACGTGTACATGCTACGTGCGCGCCTCTACTACGACATGTGCGCGCCTCTACATACACTAGTATATATGTACATATACGTTCGCGACCAGAATGACAACGCTATGTACGCTTCGACCAGTTGGGACCCGACTGTCAGGCACTTCCTTGCGTGCGAAGATGTAGCTGGTGGGTCCTAGCAGTCAGGGGGGCGAATCGTTTTTTTTGCCCGGACGCACTTCCTTGCGTGCGAAGATGTAGCTAGTGGGTCCCAGCAGTCAGGGGAAATGTTTTTTCACGAAATACAGTGGCCCGTCCGGTGGGTCCTAGCTGTCAGGTGGAGGAATCATTATTTTCCGCGTAATAAGGAGGCACTTCCTTGCTGTGGCCGTGGATCCAACTGTCAGCCTCTCCACGTACAACCCATGTCCGATGGAAGTCGTTCCTTGACCACGTTGACCACGCTGCGCCAAGAGCACCAGGGCGGTGGACGACGGCGATGCCTAGGAAGGGGACGACGGGGAGCAGGGGAAGACGCGACAGTGGAAGCCTGCGCGGAGAGGAGTGCGGGGGTTCACTGGTTCAGCTACGGTGTGAGGCTGCCGTCGCCGTAGGGCCTGGCCAACGGTGGGAATAGTAGGGGAGGTGAGGCCTCCGCGGCAGCACAGCTGGCCACGGGAGGCAGGAGCATGCGGCACGACCGGCGCTGCTTTGGGCGGCTGGAGTAAGAAGACCAGAGGTTGAAGAAGCACTACGACCGTTGGATGGACATCGTACGGTCACTGGAGCTAGAATCGTTCATATTGACTAAAGTTGACAAAGGCCCCCGTCCCAGTCAACTTAGTAGGCCCACAAGTTAGCCTCCCACCATGGTAGGTCCCAGCTAGCAGGGGGAGTATTCATTTTTTTGTGCGTAATAAGGAGGCACTTCCGGTGGGTCCGAGCTGATAGCGGGGGAACATTTTTTTTCGCGAAATACGCTGGCCCGTCCGGTGGGTCCCAGCAGTCAGGGGGAAACATTTTTTTTCGTGAAATAAGGTGGCCCATCCGGTGGGTCCCTACTGTCAGGTGGAGGAATAATTATTTTGCGCGTAATAAGGAGGCACTTCCTTGCGGCCGCCTGGACCCAGCTGTCAGCCTCTCCACGTACAATACTCTTCAGATGGAAGTCGGTCATTGACCATGTTGACCACGCCGCACTGAGAGCACTAGGGCGGTGGTCTGGACGACGGCGAGGCATAGGAAGGGGACGACATGGAGCCGGGGAAGACGCAATAGTGGAAGCCCGCGCAGAGAGGAGTACGAGGGTTCACTAGTTCGGCTGCAGTGTGAGGCTGCCCTCGCCGCAGAATAACAGGGGGTGTGGGTGAGTAGAGGGATGGCCTGGCCAGCGGTGGGAGTAGTACGGGGCGGTGAGGCCTCCGCAGCATCACAGCCGGCCACGTGAGGCAGGAGCACGTGACACGACCGACGCTGCTTTGGGCGGCTGGAGCAAGAAGACCAGAGGTTGAAGAAGCACTACGGCCGCTGGATGGACATCGTACGATCACTGCAGCTGGAATCGTTTATATTGACTAAGTTGACAAAGCCCTTTGTACACGTCAACTTAGTAGGCCCACAACTCGGATTTGGCAGAGAACATATAGCCCATTAGCGATTTGTAAGAATGTACATCCCAATTTTTAATTCTAATGGAATTTACTACATCCCATTACAGTTTGTTAAAAGTACAGCCCAACTTCTAGCTAGGACAACGATTAATAATTTCAAACAAACGCTCAAAATAGAATTCAAAAAAAAAATTCCCACATTTTGATGGGATCCAAAATATTTTTATCCGAAATTTCTAGTCAGGCTAAATATAATTTCAAAATAAAGTTGTATTACGTTAAAATCCAACGAAATATTGCGCGCGCAACAAGTAATGAAATTAAAATTTTCAAATTCCAAAATAAATATATTTTTCAAACTAATTACGTGTTTGGTGCATAGTAACTGCCCAGTTATTATAATTACATCCCATTTATTATTTCTTAAAGTCCATTTTCTTGTTAAGCCTAATGCATACCTCCTAGGAAAGTCTGCAGCCGAGCGGGGCGGAGAAGAACAAGTTGACCCCGATATTGTGTACAACTGTCGACCCAGTTGCATTGCTGATGTTGAAAAAAGGCCTGTGTAGTACAATACAACCTAACATGGTTACTAAGCCCACATCCAGCAACGCCGGAAAGGCCCAAACAAGGCTTCTGTACAACTTTTTGAAGTCACTGAGCTCCATTAATAACTTAAGAAAAAAGTTACATTACAGTGGAACCTAATTAAAAGCTGTCACGAGCAAATAAATAATTCAATGGGTCCCACTTGTGCGTGTGCACGTGTGTGTGTGTGTGTGTGAGAGAGAGAGAGAGAGAGAGAGAGCGAGAGAGAGAGAGACCCATCGGTCGATGCTCATAAATACATCTTTCAGCCATATGCATTGCTGATGCTCAGTAAAAACTTATATAGTTGACACAATCATATAGAACATCATAGCACACTGAACTTGCATACAAAAATTTCACGCAGGCGGCACAATCAGGATGGAAGCAGTGGATGGCTACGGGAAGGGCTATGTTGAAACCAATGAAGTCATACATAACAGTTCATCGTCTTTATCAATGACGGGGAAATATCTTGAATGTTGTGCAAAGAAAACAGACAGACAACATAATAAGTTCTGCTACCACATTAAGTTGACGTACAACCCTTTCTAAAAAAGTTTAGGTACAAAATTAGAACAGGTCACAATCAAATGTACTGGCATATCAGTGCTTCACACCCATAGCTCGGATTCAACAAGTATCTGGCAAGATTCAGTTGTTACCTCAAATTAGAGCACATCCAGGCAGCCAGCCTTGCCTCTTCTCCCAAAGAAGTAGTGGCCTCCGCCGCGTGATGGAGTAGGCCCTGTGCCATCCATTGTTCCGAGCAACACGGGGAAAGTCTGACTCCTGTAATGGACGTCGTTGATGGACCCTGGCACCAACGGCGGCGGCAGGACTTCGATTGATGGATTGACCACTTCTTCGACATGCACGAACACTCGATACAGATACATCCCTAACGTGGACCGCGACGGCCTTGGTGGCGACGAATAGTACAACCCCGGTTCATGCACCGGTATCTCAACACCAATCACCTTCAGTATGGTGGACGGATTCTTCATCCATGCCATAACAGTCAGAGCCTAGCTGTCTGGAGGAACAAACATACTTATGAGCTCACCTCCAAGGTCATTGATAAGCTCGTTCATGGACTCAGTGTTCCAAGCATGTCGAGGCATGCCGTGGAAGGTAAGCTTTGTTAAAAACTCAAGCTTAGAGGGCACCGAGCCCCATCCTGGGTGCCACCGACCAAAGCTCACCAGCGCGCCATCGCAGAACAAACACCGGGAAGATTTGAACACACGACTGCAGTCGAAAGTTGTCTGGAACCTAACGAAGAAATCAGCCGGTGGCGGACAGACTTCGACGAGCAAGTCACTTATTTGGATGCCGTGCGCAATGCCAAGAGCTTTGACAAGGTCGTCCGGCGAGACGGGAGGCCGGTCATCGTTGATGGTTACCATCAGGACTTTGCTGGCAAACTGGCCGTCAAGCGCCGCCATGCCACTGTTGAGCGACAGCACGTAGCGACCGAAGGCAGGACGGACCTCAGGATCTCCGGCTCGGAGATCCGCGTTGACCGGCGACATGATAGTGCACTTGAGTACAGGGAGTACAGGAGGGGGATTTGGGGGAACTGGAGTAGGAATCGAGATTCCAGAGGTGGGTAAGAGGCGGGAGACTGGGATGGAAAGGTAGCATGAATTTCGAGCACGCGCCAATATGCCCTCGGCGTGCAAGCGCACGAAAACACCGGTGGCACCCACATGTCGGCCTAAGAGTCCTTATTCTTTCTTTTTTGGAGAGCCCGGCCTTTTTTTTCAGGATCTTTTGAGAGCCTGGCCTGAGAGTCATAATTGACCTGTTTGGCATTGCGTTACTACTCGGCCCATATTCAACGACACCTCACTGGCCCAAACAAGTGTACATCATCGAAAAGACACTGAGCTCCAATTATATAACTTAAAAAAGTTACTCAAAAAAATATAAGTTGAAAAAAGGAGATATACTCTGAACACTGGAGAATGGTGATAACCACATTTATCCCACTAGTAGTTCTAGACAATAAACAGTTCGAAACAACGATATATACAACATTCAAACACTGATAAGAAGTCTTGCTACACCACCAAAACGCACCCATCTGCAGTGCTCAGACTCTCGTGATCCAGATGAGAATGACATTCTAAACAGAAGCAACTATTACATAGTAAGAGTGACATAGACGAGGATGACAAAATGACAAGGAATATGCATAGCAAAAGAAAGAACTACCCATCTAGAACCAGCAGCAAAGACAACAAAGTCATTCGAAGAGATGATCCAACACCATCATAATTTGCAGCCCCGCTTCAGCGACCAGTGATCCGGAGACACCAGTACTCCACCCTTTCGATGCAACAACCCAATTTCCTATCAACCTGAAGGCTTGAACCACATCACTACCTGTCGTAATTGAGACATCCAAGGATCAAAATTAATCCGGATGCCTTTGTCATTCTCACCTTCTTTTGGCTGCAGGTTGTATCGTTGACAATCAAGGGAGTTTGCTCCCAAACTCCTAGGGCTCGGCGTGTGGACACAGTTTTCCATAGCAAATAGAGCCTCTCTGCCATCAAGGTCCTTGCCAACGGTGATCTCCTGGTTAATCGGATAATTGAGTCCAAGAAACAGTGAGTGTGAACCAAGGCTGTTTACCCACCTCCAACTAAAAAATCCTAAAGGCCCCAACAAGCTGGTATCCTGCTCATAGACGTAACAGCCACTGTCCGGATACTCACGTATTACATGGTGCTTGTATACAATGGGGTTTTCGCAATATAACTTTTCTGGCTCATGTGTCCGAATGATCATCAGTCTTTTGCCGTCGTCTGATCGAGCGAGGAACCAGTTGTGCTTCCTTGTTTTTGGCAAAGGTGGTGTGATTACAAAGGGCAGTAACTGTAGGGACACTGCATCATATCAAAAAGGACAGGCATTGTTAATGTAAGATCAACATTGTTCAGAGTATAAGTAGGATAATGCAAGAAACATTATTGATATGTCCCTGTTGGAACTGGAAGGAAAATATAGGGAAATGTATACTGGGTTCGAAAATATAGAAGTGCCATGCATGGTTATACTCATGTTATCTCACAATCAATTCTTCACAGGAAACTACCATGTCATGCATGTTATGTAATCATGTTCTGTCCTCACAAACAAATTCTTCAAGGTAACTAACAGACCATGCATTGGTATATACTCGTGTTCTGTGGGCAAATTTTTTGTGAGGATATAATTCTAGCCATTGATTGCTGAAGGGCGAATATAGGTATGTACACATGGTAAGCATTGCAGGATTTCACTACTTCCAAATATAGAGTTCTCCATATGCACATTTACTTCCCTAATGTATGGTTAGATGAAACCAACAGTGTGGTGCATGTTTCTACATCATGAAAATGAGGAAACTAACATGGCCATTGATACACACTCATATTTAGTAGTAGTATATAGATTACTGTAAAATAAGGATAATATCCATATATTCCTAACCGTTTGATTATTCAGGGTACAAATTGGCTGTAATGACATGGTCACAATCGCATGAATTAACTCATTCCAAATATAGCTGATTTACGGCGTCTCTAATACGTTGCCATAGTTCTACTCAAATTCTGCTCAAACAGGGATATGCCAATCATCACAAAACATTCAAACAGTGTCATGGCGTCATCATTAACATGAGAAGGAAACAACTTACACGCGCCGTCCCAGCAATATGTGGTGCCATCTGCTTTGTCGATCGCGTAGATGATGCCATTGTGTTCAATAGCATCACAGAAGTGTGTATCAGCTTTGATGATGATCCACTGCGAGCCGAGTTGTCTCCAGCTAAAGAAGGCACCGGCGTAAAGATAGGCGAGTCCGCGGTCGAAGAAGGCAATTAGCTTGAAGTCTGCGTAATTCGCATGTCGTGTGGGCACTTGGCAGATTACAATCTTCTGCAAAACAAGGTCCGTCCAACTGATGTAGCAATATAGATGACTTGGACCGCGATGCTATACTCTATATAATCCAACGGAGGAAGGATAATCTCATGGGAGGTCTGGAAGTTCACGAGCACCAACTTTTTACCGACTTCTCTGAAGGCAGCCATCCAGTGGGAGTTCATGCCGACCCAATACATACCTGCCAAGAAGTTTCGGGCGATGGTGATCGGATCGATGTCGAGGGAAATGATGTACGTCGACCCACTACATACCTGCAAAGAAGTTTCGGCTAATGGAGATCGGATTGAAGTCGAGGGGCATCATATACGCCTCCGTATCATGGTGAGCCAATCTCGCAAGACCAGATAGCAGCAAGCAGGGTGTCTTGAAAAGCTTAGGCCTCACTTCGACGATGGCCGTGTGCATGTTCCTCGAGCATGTAGCCAGCCGCAGGGCGCTCAACATATCCATACACGAATAACAGAGGTCGAGGATGTCACTGGGGAGACTGCTCCAATCACGGCTCATATGGATGCTGCGCGGTTCGCTTTCAGCCATGGTGGAGTTTGGAAGAGGGCTTGATTTACGGGTGTCATGGAATTGTCACGGCAGATGTCCTTAGTGTCAGGACTTAGTCGCGAGGCCAACGCATCTATGCGGTAGCTTGAGAGGGGTTGATCGGGACGAGAGATGCAACATGCAAGACATGGATTTAGACAGCTTCGGGCCCCGGGAAACATCATCCGGAATATCCCTACATGCGGTTTGAGGCTAGGTCTCATTATGCTCATGAGGGAGTCGCCGTAAGCCGGCTCTCCTCTTTCTGTCTAGCCCTAGATATTGTTTCTTATTGTCTTGTCCCTCTTTGGGGTGCCCTGCCCCTCCTTATATAAGTTAGAGGGGCGGGTTACATGTGAAGTCCAAATAGGATTAGGACTAGCCTATGTTCTACTACAAGCCGGATACAAGTCCGGGTCTTGATTCCTTGTAAGGAAGATATTCCTCACGCCTTTCCTCTTAAGCCGGCCTACCATAACGTAAGCTGGCCTTCTAGGCCTTGAGCCTCCTGGGCCCCCGGGTCTTGTCGCTCCTCTGATCCGCTTGCCAGGTCACCCATAAGTCGCCAGGATCGGGCGGGTCACTTAGTATGTCGTCCAGCCAGGGCGGGTCATTAATGAGTCGCCAAGTCCGGCCGGGTTATACTTCCGGCCGAGTTACACCACGGGGTATATCCCCGACATTAGCCCCCAAGTTTGGCTTGGATTTATCCATGGTAAACTTATGCTGCAAAATAAACATAAGAACAAATTTGACAGGTTGTGCTCCGCGTTAAGAATTCTTGTAAACCGGCACTTGAACATCCTTAAGTCCTTGTCATTTCCTTCTTCTAGAAAATCCGGGTCATTGGACTAGCTTCACAATCAATTTGCTTGTAGAAGAAATATTGTAAACAAATAATCCATTTGAGTCGGCTTCCAAAACACCGGCTTAAAAAATATAGGTCTTGAAATACTCATCTGATCCTCAACCGGCTTAAAGATGTAGATCTTCCCGAGTTATAATTTCCAAAATCTTTGGGTTATAAAAGACTGATGATGTCGAGTCGTAATTGTTGTTGACACCGGGTCATGTAATTGATCTTCCTGATTTACTCAAAGATGAGAATTTGAAGATGTTCCTTCTTTATATGCATAATACCTGTAGCCCCCAAGTCTTAAGAGGAGAACATAGTGATAACTTAAGACTTGCTTCAATATAAGTGTTGCAACCTTGAAGAAATCTGGGTTATTCATCTCAATCATTAGTCATAAACTGAATATTCCACATATGTAGCCCCCAAGTGTCGGGTTGTCATGCTTGCAGAAACCTGGGACTTGTAATTGCCTTATGCTCATAAAAACTTCAACCAGTGTAGCCTCCAAGGGCCGGGTCATTATGCAATAATGAGCAGGGACTTTTGTAGATATAACCATGTAAACTTGAACAACAACGTGCAGCCCCCAAGGGCGGGCTTAGTAAGATAATACTGAGCTGGGACTTTGTATATAATTTATTGATAATAACATCATATAATATAATCTCCATCATGGGGCTTGAACCCACGTCCACAAGGTTAAAATCTTTGTGCTTTACCAACTGAGCAGTAGACCTTTGAATATAATGGATTAAGACTTGTGTACCTTGAATTATTGACATGAGCAATCGGTAGCCCCCAAGGGCCGGATCATTACAATGTGATGAGTCGGGCTTTCAATAAGTTGAGAAAAAAATGACTTTGCATTAGCCCCCAAGTACCATGGTGCATGCTGGCAGTGACATGTGACTTGCATATTTGATGTAATTTTAACTTGAATAATGCAGCCCCCAAGTGTCAGGTCGTAAGCCTGCAGCGACTCGGGACTATTCCTCCATTGTAGAATAAATCATATCCATTGATAAAATAATAGCCATTGCGCCAAAGCGACTTTGAATACCTCATCTGTTTATAAGTAAATCCGGAGTTTAAATACCCGGCGGCTCTTGGCCGATGGAGATTTAATACACCTCCATTGTAAACCGGAATTTTTATAACCCGACGGCTTATAGCCTTTGAGAAATCAAGAATTGATAACCCTTTTGAGACACCAATTTCGATCTTTGATGATGGGCTTGAACTTAATCATTTACGTAAGTCATAGCTCTGTAAATCCTGCAGAGAGTTTAAACAACATATGCCCTGGCGACTTCACATCAAAAGCTAGGGCGGGTAATATCCAAATGTAGTCTTATCCTGCACACAAGTAGATCACAAGGTCCATATGATCCTTTGAATGATACTGCCGGTTTATGTGACCCGGACAGTGAAGTTTGATAACTCAACTCTGTAAGAGCCGGCACATATGATATTTGTGACAACTCAAATACTCGCGATTGTATAAAAACAGATAAAAATGTTGAGGCTTCTGATTCGAATACGATCAGTAAACCATTCCAAAGAGGTTAAGCTAATATTCGAATACGATCATATAGCCCCCAGTGGCTTTGGCGATGCCGATCAAGAGGGTATCGACAGCTATGTTCTCTTTGGTTCGAATACGACCTATGTTTGAACAGCAAGCCCCAAATGACCTTAAGAGTTGTTTAGCGACGCTGATTCAAATACGATCCACGTCGATTCCCAAAGGGGTTGAGCTATGATTCGGATACGATCAAGAAGCCCCCAAGTAGGTTCAGCAGTTTGCTAATCAAAAGGGTATCGACAGCTATGTTCTCTTTGGTTCGAATACGACCTATGTTTGAACAGGAAGCCCCCAAGTGACCATATAAATTTTGGCATTGCGCCGATCAAGAGGGTACTGATAGCTATGCCCGATGAGCAGGAAGCCCCCAAGTGACCATAATAAGATAAGCCGTAAGGCAGGATACCTATGTTTGAACCGCGCATCATGGCAGCAAGTTCTTTTTGGCAACCTTTAATTTTTCTCAGAACTCGAACTTGTGAGAGATTAATTCTTTTTGAACCGGAACTTTAAACCAAATTTGGAAGCTTCAAAAATTTGTGAGGGACAAATTTACCTTGAGCCGGTTTTGAGAGCTTCAAAAATTTGTGAGGGACAAATTTACTTGGGCCGGAAATCTTCTGATGGCCTTTAAATTTTCATCGATCTAGCAGTAATCTCCGGGGCCGGGTTATTTTTCCCTTCAATGACCCGGAGTTCTTGAATTTATTGAAACCGGCTAATTTTGCCGAGTCATACCATTGTAGCCCCCGAGTCTCAAGACGACTCGAGGAGTTGGCTTGAGATTCTCCATATTTGACTATAACAGAAGGTGTATATCATTGGCGGTGATAGCGTGATATGAACCCACAGAAGGTTGAGGTGACTGCAGCGGGTTATAAATGATCCCGTATGAGTCGTGTCAGCAACTTGGCCAATGGCTCCTTCCAACTGGCTGTTTGAAGTTAACCAAACTATAGTGGCGGCAACTTGTGCGCCTGCCCATTGAACCATCCAGTGCAGACAGCGGTTGATAATATATGATAATTTGCTTCCAATTTGTTGGAAGAGAAACCAGGCTTCCCAAGTAGTGGCTTGCTCATACTCAATAAACAACTCACGCAGACAGGCGCGGCCCGGTGTGTTGATGTAGACCAGGCTGCGAGAGACGGACGGTAAAGACGACCGCAATATCTGAAGCGGCACAGACAGATGAAACGGCCGTGGCGTTGTAAGCCGGTGTGGACGGGCAAGTTGTCCTCCTTGTTGTAAGCCAGCGTGGTCGCGAGAGACGGCCATGGCGTTGTAAGCCGGTGCAGGAGTCCATTGAGTAATATCACCTTTTGTCATAAATAATTGCCATGCATAAACAATATTGCAGACCAAGGCAAAGATAAACTTGTTCTTTGACAAAAACAACATGTGCTAATAAAACAACGGGGGAGAAGGATGTTGGTGCTGGAGCGACTAGCAAGGGAATAGTGGTACTGGGGGAGGCGAGTGAGGCGACGGTACACGGGGGCACAGTGAGATGGAGACGGAGATGAAGACGGAGAAGGAGATGGAGATGGAGTGGTGCTATGGGAGTGGAGAGGGAGACGAGGTGAGGCGCCAATGTGCTGTACAGCGGTGGTGACAGACTGCATAGTGCACAGGGTGAGGCTGACTTTGGTAACCCGAACACGCCGCCTTGCCTGGACTAGTGTCAGGCGCAGGGTGTTGTCACTTCACTGTGAGGACCGGATGAATAGTATTTTTACCATCAAGTGTACCATAGTTGTACTACTACTACTACTACTACTACTACTACTACTACTACTACTACTACTACTAGTAGTAGTAGTAGTAGGAACATGAGTACTCCAGTATTGTATAGGAGAAATAGGTCTCCCGTGCTAGCATGCCTATTCACTTCATCGTTCAGGTATCATCCATATTGCGAGCAGAACCAAATTCTCGTGCATGCCCAATCAACGCCTTGCCGCGATGCATGCAGTGGTCGTTCTGGTGCATCAAGGATGGCATGCATATCGTTTCACACTTGAGAAGAGGAAAAATGGAAAGGTAGAACGCGGCAGCGGAGGAAGAGAACGCTGGCTAATGAGACTGGGAGGGGATCGAGCAGGAAGTTAATGCTCCACGCCTAAAGGTTTTGGGAAAACCTGATTTTCATAAGGTGACTCATACTCACCTAAACGTAGGGAGTATTCCTTAACCAGAGAATGTTGTGTCTCCCACTCACGCGCTCAAAAAAAAGCCACGACACATTTTTTATCTGTTTGCATAGGTCCCACCTATCAGGAAGGATGGGCACGTACACGAACAGGTACGACTCATCAGTCTACCCGCATAGCCTTTTCGTTTAGTCTACCTAGCCGTCTAATCAACTGCCTGCACGCCACTTCTCCCATTTACTTTTCCATCGGGAACCGATTCTCCTCGGCTTCTTCACCTCCCCTTTGTCTTCATTTGCATCCAAACCCCACTGCGCTCACATTGTTTTAACCTATTTCAATAATCATCTACTACTTCAGTCAGACTAGCCATCTAATACTAATTCTCCAAACCATACCCCTCCGTTCCAGCGGTTCCAAATGGCGAAAGAGATCGAGATGCAGGTTTTTAGCGTCCAACATGTCCTCGTCGAAGGCTCGATGCGCATAGTTGCCAGCGTCACCATCCACCCAAGGGTTATTCGGCAGTGGATCAACAATGTATCCAACTCCCTCAAAAAGGTAGAGACGAGGGTCATCGGTCTCGACGTAGAGTATACGGAGCGTGCCCCTGGGAAGATCCAGCGCGCCACCGTCCTTCAGCTGTGCCTCGAAGATGATGTTTTGGTGTACCACATCATACACTCGCCCTCCATACCAGGTGAGCTTCACGATTTCTTGTCTCGGGAGGACGTATACTTCTGTGGGGCAGCCATCGAAGGGGACAAACAGAAGCTGGAGCCGTACAACCTTGATTTGAAAAGCATCGCTGACCTACAAACCAGAATCAAAATTCTTGTAGAAGATTGTGATAAACAGACACCATCCCTATTCGACATAGCAAATTTTGTGCTCGGTACAAATCTTCAGAAGGGTGACAAGACGGTGGCATTAAGGTCGTCTGGATGGGAGAATTATCCTTGACGTACGAGCGGATAAAATATGCTGCCCTCGATGCCCATGTGAGTTTCGAGATAGCTACAAGGTCCAAAGAGCTTGTTGCAAAGCCGTCTCCCACAGAGAATGAGAACAAGAAGGAGAAGAAGAATAAGAAGAAGAAGAAGAAAAGGCTGCACCAACAGGAGGGCATTATGGATGGATGAACTATTTCCTCTCTTGTAAAAAGAAATTATTCCCTCTCGGTGTATATTGATATAAATAGACTATTTTTATGGTGTGCATGTCTTTGGAACAGAGTAGTAGCATGGGCCCGCTTGACTATAAGGAACTATTTATCCACATATATAGCTTTCTGTGCTACTCCTTCCTGTGATCGGTATGTAGTGCATGTGTCCGTAGATGTGACAGCTTGTCCATGGAAGTTCAACTACGGCGACCATCACGTTTCATCTCGCGATTCCCACGACGCCTCTCCAACCCACGGCACCACGCCCCCCGACGTGCGCCTCACCCCTCTCGGCCGCACCGCCCCTCTGCCTTTGTGTGCATGACATGTGGGCCACCTAAAATGCGGCGAACATCAAGTTTCTACCACAGCCACCCGCGATTCCCACGACGCCGCTCGAACCCATGAAACCACATGTCCCCCGACCTACGGCTCACCCCTCTTGGCCCCACTACCCCTCTGCCTTTGGGAGCATTACATGTGGACCAGTCACCTATCGGGTCCACATGTTATTGACTCAAAGGTAGGTGTAGTAAGGCGCTGAAGCTCAGTCCCGACGGCCCTGAGAGGGAAATGTAACTCATGCGCCAGGGCTTGTGGTGCTCCCGCAGCACGAACTCGTGCCAAACTCCAGATTTGTTTCTTTACTATACATTCACGCAACGATTTAATAGACATTGTAATCTCAACATGTGATGGGGAGCTCTAAATTTGAATTTGAAACTTATAAAACAAAAAGATTCAAAACAAATAACTGGGAGAGAGGGAGTATATCGTAGGATGTGTCCCATACAAAGTAAGTCCCCCGGTTTGTCATCGCGAAGATGCGGTTAGAAAGGAGCATAGCGTCTTCCTACTCATACGACAACAAACCGGTCACAGATAGCATGGTCCGCCTTTGACCGCCATGTGCAAGGTTCGTGCTATCTTATTCAATCACACCATGGTTCCATCGTACCAATTCATGCGGTGGCCCGTTGCATGGCTGATCCCAATGTTGGACAAAGGTTCTACAGAAACGGTGTCACCGTTGTAAATGTTGTGCAAATTGATGTTGGTACCCTCCCGTACATATGCAAGCCAATCTCCACTCGCACCGAGCCTAACCTATGAAACAGTGGGCAGGGGGAGAATTAGGAAATGGACACGGAAGTAGTCTTTAGAATGCATTTACTATGTGATCAAACTCATCTTACCTGTTCATCGGAGGAAATCCGAGTGCCCCTCAACGTCGGCATCTCAAGGGGCGTCAACTTGCAACTACGGCCACGCCGCGTTGGAGAGACCTCCAAGGAAACATCCTCGTGCGTTCCACAGAACATCAAGATTCATTTGTATGAGTAGTTTATCTTGTGAGAGAAAAGGATGAACGAGGGAAGACCTCTAGAGATAGAGATGGACACTACTGCTACCAATGTACTGGCCCATGCATTGCAATGGATCCAAAGTAGTAGAATAATACTTGTTCACGTGCTTGAAATATAAACACTCTAGTTTTGATATACATGTGTCAGCAGACATGACAGCTTGTCCATGGAAGTTGAACCACGCCGACCATCACGTTTCTTGTTTCTACCACTGCCACACCCACACGCGATTCCCACGACGCCGCTCCAACCCATGGCACGACGTCCCCCGACGTGGACATGGATCCTCTGACGTGGCTATCACTGCCTTACCCTGTCTTTCCTTCGCTGACAGGTGGGACCCATGCTTATGGGTCCCACATGTTAGTGACATAATGGTAGGATTGTTCGTGTCAGGGGATCCTCATCCCCCCGACGTGCCCCTCATACCTCTCGGCCCCATCGCTCCTCTGCCTTTGTGTGCATGACATGCGGAGCAGCTGAACTGCGGCGACCATCAACTTTCTACCACATACACACCCGATTGGACGCGGTTTGCCTGCTCCGCTGCTGTGCTCTGATCCGTACTCCCGCACCATCAAATTTTCATCCAGCGGCTGTGACACATTTTGTCTCGGGCATCAATCCTCAGCTGGAGTACTTATGTACTACAGGTAGTACCCGCTGGTGTGGCCATCTACGCCTCGTAACGCCCCGACGCCCAGCTGTGGCACCCTCGCCATGGCCACGCCACCACCGGCCGGTTCATCTCGAATGAGTGAGCCGCGAACCACACCACCACCATGAGAATGACATGTGGGCCAGCCTCATTTAAGGTCCGCATGTCATTGAATCATAGGCCGGGCACTAAGCCACTGAAGTTTGGTCCCGTGGGCCCTGAGAGGGAAATGTAACTCCTGCGGCAGGCCTTGTGGTGCTCCCGCAGTACGAGCTCATGCCAAAACTGGAATTTGTTTCTTACTACTACCAACTAGTACTAGTAAGGTACACGTGCACCGCATGCATGAGATTCTGGTGTTTTGTGCATTATGCTTCTACATGTGGAGTTTTCTAGATTCTAACATGTGGCAAAATCTGGTGGAATGTAAGGTTAGGCAAGTTTGATTAACTTAGGTGAGTGTTTGGTTCAAGACACACCTTAGGCAATCCACACTAAGGCCCCACATGACATACACACAAAAAATGTGGCAAGATTCCCTTAGGCTTGCCAACTTGTGGCTCTGATTTTGAAGAACTAATAACTTTGCCTAAGCTTAGTTGTGGCAAAGTTAGTCATGAATTAAGTTCAACCATGGAGTCTTCTAGATTATACATGTGGCAGATTCTGGTGGATGATATCCAATGGCCAGTAGTGCTCGGATTTGCCATCTTTGTACCGTCGGATTGGCTTCATCCAACGACCAACTTTCAAAGTTTTTCACACACTATATAGGGGGTATAGATATAGATGTGCCGGTCCGTTGCAATGGATCCAAAGTATATCTATTTAGTGGAGTGCACTCTAAACACATTATCTATTTATTTTTCTCTAACCTTCCGTAGCCATGTAACCAAGCCACATAAGCTTCATGGGTGCCCCCCACATCATATTATTCATACTGCGTTGATTGAAAAAAAAGATAAATCACCCAAAACAGGATCTTCCCATTTTTTGTTCCTACGATATTGTGCTGTGCACGTACCTACTAGTTGTATAGTGGTAGTACTAGTAATATAGTATTAGGAGTACAAACTTGGTACTAGTAGGAGTAGTACTAGTACGGAATGCTCCTACTCTATCAACGAGCCCCGTCTGACACCAAATTTCTTGGCTTCCGTGTTACAACTAGATCTTCCCCTCGTTTCTGTTTTCCAACCCGGCGGCAGGCGGGGTGTCGGTTTGCTCAACAGTGGTCCCACATGAAAGTGAAAATGCTAGGCAACACGCCTTCCCTAAGCTATGTGTCGTGCCGGACGGGCCGTGGAGTACTCCCGATTCCCGGGTGTGTGGGGGTGCGACGCGAACGCGGCAGACCTTTTCCTTTTACTAGCAATGTGCCCGTGCGTTGCGACGGATGCAATGTAGTAGAATAGTAGTATTTGTTCACAAACTTGAAAGAAATCACTATTGTTTTGATATACTCCTAATATGTTACTCCCTCCGTACCTAAATATTTGTCTTTTTTGAGATTCCAAATGGACTATCACATACGGATTATATAGACATATTCTAGTGTTTCTAGCAAGATGCCCGCGCGTTGCACGAAGTTGATGGAAAAGGTAAGCACAACTTATAAATTGACAGATGGAGTACTAGTTACAGTGATGCATATAATTAAGCAAAGGAATCACACATGTCGGTATTGACTGGGATGAGAATGCAACAACACAATAAGAATTAAGGCCACGATGATGCAATCACAGTGGTGGTTACAGAAGGCAAGAAGAAAGATGGATCCACGAATGTACGACCTCCTCCTCCTCAACTTAGTGCACCGGGCCACCGACCAGCGGCTAAGGAGCGGCGGCTTTTTTGGCGAGGTCGAGGTGCTTCTCAGCAAAGGCATCCAAGCCGGTTGAGGAAGGCCAACGTCGTAGCGTCCTCACTGGCCTTGTAGATGCCTATGTACACGATTTGCTCGTACACGTGGATGTGTAGGTCAACGAATTCTTTCAAGGTGAGGCGCCTCACGGAGAGCGCGACCTCCAGGTGGACATTCTTCGTGGCGTCGGCGGGCAGTCGCAGGGCCACCAATGCTTGAAAGAGGTTCCGGCCATGGAGGCCGATTACGGTGGCAGGCAATGAGGAGCCCGGGCATGCGGGCTGGAGGAGTACGGCGATGTCGTCCGCGAGCTTCTTGAGGGCGGTGAACTTGTTGCTGGTGGCAACGATCATCTGGTCCAACTGAGAGTCGTAGTTGGCGTCGACGGCGGCAATCCACCAGCCGGTCTCCAACACCGTCTGGAGATGATCCTCGGTGCCATGCTGCAGGCTGGCATCGTGGACCATCTGGCGCAGCCGCTGGCCGCTCACACGCATCACCGCCATGGGTCTGGAGTGAGCTCTTTTGCGCTTAGTGTAGGTGCTTAGGCAAATACTTAGGTGCGTACAATGTGGTAGATGCATTGGAATGGAGGGGCACCATTATATGAGTGTGATGAGGGCAAACTGTGTTGCATTCGCATCGTGCAGCCTATTTTCCCGGACCTCCTCCCATTACTTCCCTCATGCATTAACTGAAGGAGGATGCATTGGCCGTTCAACATATCGGGAACCGCTACTCCCTCCCTCGTCTGCATTAAAGCCGTATTGGGAACTGCGCCGCCCGCTATCAGATTGAATACTCCCTCCGTCTAGGTGAGTATTAAGTCATCTTACGAAAACCAAATAGTAAACACATAGGCATGGTGCATTAACTCTCATGTTGTTTCTTATTTTTTGATATAAATAGAGGAATCAACCAAGAAGAGATGTTGGGCTTGCATGCTTTTAATGACTTGAGACTATCAAACATGACATGCAGTGGTCAGTTCGTTGCACAAGAACAAATACAACCCACGTCAGCAGACACACATCTTATAGCATCACATCCAATGGCTATAAAAGATGAATGAGACCAAATTATATCTCATCTACATGAGTTCTCGCAAAACTGTATTAATAATACTTAGTACTCCTGCGCCATGTATCATATATTAGTATCATGTAGTACTTTATTTATTGCCATGTATGACACATAGTACTCAACTCTCTCTCTTTCTTCATTTAATTCTATGACACCTCATCAAAATTGCTAAGGCTAGCACCATTACAACCATCCTTAGCAAATACTAAACATTAAGTTCTCTCGTTTTCCTCTCCACCTTGGTCACCTAGACGGAGGGAGTATACTGCATGGGCTTTTCCTGCATGGTAGGCGGGGCAGTTCCGCCTAGTCGGTTTGACAGAGACGCGAGAAGACGAGGGAGTAGGCTGCTGCAAATGTAGGGTTGTGTGATTTGATAGTGAGTTACTGCTGGACAGGTGGGACCCCATGATTTGACTTGCCATTATTATTTTAACTGCGGCGCTACGACCGGCGTGAGTCTCCCAATTCCTGACCACCTCCATACAGGTGCCTCTGCCAATGCTCCACCATGTAGTAGAGGCTGGCTCTTGCATGAGAGCCCACTTCTCCACTTTTTCCTTGCCTCTCTTTCCTCCACATATGCAAAAATGCCATGTAAAGCGCACTATTGTACTTACTTGCTCCTACAGGTGCTTAAGCTTGCCACATAGGCATCAAGTCTGATGTGGCAAGTTAATCAAGAAGGGAGAGACTAGTTTGGTGACCCAAGGAAGAAACGGTGCTAAGCGCGTGTACCTAGGTGAAAAGACAATTTTGAGGCTATAGCTAATTAAATGAAGCAAACTTAGGGCATCTCCAACAGGTTGTATGTTAGTCTTGTTGGTAAAATGTCCATGTCATCAACCAACAAGCTATCATACAACTACTCCAATAGATTGTATGTAAGCTATCCAATAGACGGTAAGAAAATAAATGTGATTGCTCTCTATTTCACCTTGGAGCTTGTGCAAAGGTTGTTGGTTAGGCTAGTCGTAATGGGAGTATCATAAGTGGTATCATGCATGCCAACTAGACTTTTTGAATGATGTGGCACACAATTAAATGAGGAAAGAGAGGATGTGGTATCATATCATGATACCGTATCATATTAAATGTTGTACTACTTTGTGTCATGCATGTCAATTAATAAGGCAACCAAAGATACTAACTTATGATACTATGCATTACGGACGTAGTACCATACACTAGTATCATATGCATGATACTAGTATATGATACTCACTGTCGTGGAATTAACATGTCAGATGTCCTCATGGAAGGACTTAGTCGCAGAGCCATCGCAATGGGTTAGCTTGAAGGGGTTAAACCGGACAAGGGACACGGGAGTTTATACTAGTTCGGCCCCTTCGATGAAGGTAAACGCCTACGTCTAGTTGTGATGGGATTGATTGGGTTTCGATGACCAGGGAGCGAATAAGCTTGCTTGAGTCTCGAGTTGTTGTTTTTTGTCCCTGAACCACCGCCGGGTCGTCCCTTTATATACAAAGGTTGACGCCCGGCCGGTCTACAGATTCCCGAGGCCGACTCATACAAGTGTCCGGCTCGGTCTCTCCTTTCCTAACTTACATTACAAGTTACATAACCATGGCGGTTTACTACTATGGGCCTTAATCCGCCCTTGGGCTCTGGACCTCTAAGCTTCATTAGTAAAACACCGTCTTCTGAATCTTCATGGGCTTCAATGTAGTCGAGGGTGAACCGGGCCCTCCTGGCCGGTTTACACTTTAGTAGTTATATCCCCAACATTAGGCCCCAGATTGATTTGAGCCTGTTCATGTCAATCTTCAATACTTTAAAGAAATCTTGTGAACATCTTCTTATATTCTCGTAAACCACCATGTTGTCTTCTCCTGTAAACCTTGTTAAACCGCCGTGACGTCATCCTCTGGATACAGCAATGGCCCATCATGACATCATCTCTGTATAAAAAGATTAAAAAGATTCCCCTCATTAATGGTATCCTGAAAATCAAGGAGATAGGCGCGCCCTCTCTGCCGCTTCAGGCTCCTTGATTCTTGTGCCTGCCCTTTATCCTTTTCTCCTTATAAATAAAGCCTGAGGGTCCTTTTCTTTCTTCCCCTTCCGTGCCTTCTTCTTCCTCGCGACGCCCAAGCTCTGAAGCTCCGCCGCCGCCCTCGACCCTTGAGAACTGCATCGATAAAGGCCACTGCATCAACCTGAAACGAACCAGAGTTCGCGCCATCCCTCTGTAGTAGATCTGCACTGGTAAGTTTTCTCCTTCCCGCATCTTTAGATCGGTGCTAGGGTTCACGAGTTCGTCTGTACAGTTCTTCATTTTTCCTTCTCAGTTCTTCATTTTTCCTTCTGCCGTGGTTGCTTTGATCCAATAGTAGCATAGATCTCGTGCGGTAGTTACTCCGCATCCATTTTTAGTACTAGCAGATCTTCCCTTTCTTTTGTAGAGCGCACGACCTTCTATGTTCTGCTTGACGCCATTATAAGTCACATTAATTTTTCTTTACTGAAGCATGGTAGATCCAAATAAATTTCATCATTGTGTGGAACCTGTTTCTGCCAACACTTAGCAAAGTTTCATCTCTGTCTCCTCCACCTAAGGCGGTTTAAACTTTTAGCAGTCGGTAATCCGCCACATATCATTATCCCTCGCTTTAAACCGCCATTTTGATCTGAATAGCAATTTCCGGTTTATCTCACACATATGCCTTGATCAAATTTGCCGGTTTAACACCAACTAATACTTCTTGAACCATCAATCGTAAACCGGCCTTCATTTTACCTTTACAGTTTATTGTTCAAGATGACCAAGCAATTCGCCGCTTGCAACTGGGTTCCGTCCCGGATTACAGAAACACAGATCAATGGATATGTAGTGACGGGAGTTTTAGCATCAAAAAATGTCCTTCACTGGCAAGTTCTAGGCCCTGAGTGCCCTCCTGAGCCGCAGGATGGCGAAGTTATTGTTCTTATGCAGCACTTAGACCGGGGCATCAGCCCTCCCGGGTCAAAAAATTTCCGGGATGTCCTTGCGAGCTTCCAACTCCACCCACAAGATATCGGTCCAAATTCCGAATCAAACATATGCAACTTTCAAGTATTTTATGAAGTCTACCTTCAAGAAGAACCATCTGTTGAGCTGTTCCGGGACTTCTTTCATCTAAACCGCCGAACTGAATTTTCCGATGGTCCTAACACGGAACTTGGCGGGGTATCAATCCAGAAAAGGAAGGAAGTTGATTTTACACATGCATCACACCATAGTCATCCCAAAGACTGGAACCAAACTTGGTTTTATTGTTAGAACACAGCCCCTGCTGACGAGAATCCCTTGTCGGGTTACCGCCCTCACCGGCTTAGCAATGGCCACCCGTTACCTCAACGATTAACTGCCAAAGAGAGGCAAACTTATGCTCCTCAACTCGCCAAGCTCCGGGCTCTTGATACGTCTCCAACGTATCTATAATTTTTGATTGTTCCATGCTATTATATTACCCCTTTTGGATGTTTATGGGCTTTATTTTACACATTTATATCATTTTTGGGACTAACCTACTAACCGGAGGCCCATCCCATATTGTTGTTTTATTGCCTGTTTCAGTATTTCGAAGAAAAGGAATATCAAACGGTGTCCAAACGGAATGAAACCTTCGGCAACGTGACTTTTTGGAAGAATATCATTCAGGAGACTTGGAGTTCACGTCAGAAGAGCCTCGAGGAGGCCACGAGATAGGAGGGCACGCCCCCCTGTCTCGTGGGCCCCTCGAGCACCTCCCGACCGACTTCTTTCTCTTATATATGCCTACGTACCCTAAAACCATCAGAAATCAAGATAGATCAGGAGTTCCACCGCCGCAAGCCTCTGTAGCCACCAAAAACCTCTTGGGAGCCATTCTGGCACCCTGCCGGAGGGGGAACCCATCACCGGTGGCCATCTTCATCATCCCGGCGCTCTCCATGACGAGGAGGGAGTAGTTCACCCTCGGGGCTGAGGGTATGTACCAGTAGCTATGTGTTTGATCTCTCTCTCTCTCTCTTATGTTCTCTCTCGTGTTGCCTCTATGGCACGATCTTGATGTATCCCGAGCTTTGCTATTGTAGTTGGATCTTATGATGTTTCTCCCCCTCTACTCTCTTGTGATGAATTGAGTTTCCCTCTTGAAGTTATCTTATCGGATTGAGTCATTAGTTGGAGAACACTTGATGTATGTCTTGCCGTGTTTATCTGTGGTGACAATGGGATTTCACTTGCCACTTGATGTATGTTTTGGTGACCAACTTGCGGGTTCCGCCCATGAACCTATGCATAGGGGTTGGCACATGTTCTTGACTCTCCGGTAGAAACTTCGGGGCACTCTTTGAAGTACTTTGTGTTGGTTGGATGAATCTGAGATTGTGTGATGCATATCGTATAATCATGCCCATGGATACTTGAGGTGACAATGGAGTATCTAGGTGACATTAGGGTTTTGGTTGATTTGTGTCTTAAGGTGTTATTCTAGTACGAACTCTTTTATAGATCGATCCGAAAGAATAACTTTGAGGTGGTTTCGTACCCTACCATAATATCTACGTTTGTTCTCCGCTATTAGTGGCTTTGGAGTGACTCTTTGTTTCATGTTGAGGGCTTGTTATATGATCTATCTATGTTATTATTGTTGAGAGAACTTGCACTAGTGAAAGTATGAACCCTAGGCCTTGTTTCCTATCATTGCAATACCGTTTACGCTCACTTTTATGATTAGTTACCTTACTGTTTTTATTATTTCAGATTACAAAAACCTATATCTACTATCTATTTTGCACTTGTATCACCATCTCTTCGCCTAACTAGTGCACCTATACAATTTACCATTGTATTGGGTGTGTTGGGGACACAAGAGACTCTTTGCTATTTGGTTGCAGGGTTGTTTGAGAGAGACCATCTTCATCCTACGCCTCCCACGGATTGATAAACCTTAGGTCATCCACTTGAGGGAAATTTGCTACTGTCCTACAAACCTGTGCACTTGCAGGCCCAACAATGTCTACAAGAAGAAGGTTGTGTAGTAGACATCAAGCTCTTTTCTGGCGCTGTTGCCGGGGAGGTGAGTGCTTGAAGGTATATCTTTAGATCTTGCAATTGAATCTTTTTGTTTCTTGTTTTATCACTAGTTTAGTTTATAAAATAAAACTACCAAAAAATGGAGTTGAGTTTGTCTCATACGGTTCGTCTTTTTAATATCTTTCGTGGGTATGATGGAAAGGAAAATTGTGCTCAAGTGCTAGAAGAAGAATGCATTAGAATGTTTGATACTAGATCTTTGTATGATGAGCATGATTGCAATGTTGTTAGTTTGAATTGATTGAATATCCATGATGCTAATGATATGCAAAGCCACAAGCTTGGGGAAGCTATGTTTGATGAATATGATATGTTTAGTCCCCCAAGTTTTGATAAGCAAATTTATTATGATGAAAGCATGCCTCCTATTTATGATGATTATATTGATGAAAGTGGGTTTGGAAGAGTGTCAACTTTAGGAAGTAGTGATCCCACTATTTTGGAGGATGTTGAATCTTATTGTGATGAACATGAAAGTGGATTTGGAAGAGTGCCAGCTTTATTTAGTGATGATTCCACTATTTCGGAAGAGGTTCCAATTGATTATGAGAACAAAGTTGCTATCTATGATGATTATTGTGATGACTTGTATGCTATCAAGAATGATTATAACCATGAAACTTGTCATCATGATTTTAGTTTTCAACTGGATTATGACTCACATGATAATTATTTTGTTGAGTTTGCTCCCACTACTATTCATGAGAAGAATTGTGCTTATGTGGAGAGTAGTAAATTTTCTATGCTTGTAGATCATGAAAAGAATGCTTTAGGTGCTGGTTATATTGTTGAATTCATTCATGATGCTACTGAAAATTATTATGAGGGAGGATTATATGCTTGTAGGAATTGCAATAATGTCAAGTTTCCTCTCTATGTGCTTAAAGTTTTGAAGTTATGCTTGTTTTGCCTTCCTATGCTTGTTGATTATTATTCCCATAAGTTGTTTGCTCACAAAATCCCTATGCATAGGAAGTGGGTTAGGCTTAAATGTGCTAGTCATATGCTTCATGATGCTCCCGTTATGTTTCAATTCTAATCTTTTATGTGAGCATCATTGTCATCATCATGCCTAGCTAGAAAGGCATTAAAGAAAAGCGCTTGTTGGGAGACAACCCAATATTTATCCTTACTGTTTTTGTGTGTTCACATTATTATGCTACTGTTGTAATCATGTTTTATAGCTTTTGTTTCAATAAAGTGCCAAGTAAGACCTTTAGGATGGCTTTCGGTGATAGTTGTGTTGATCCTGCTGAAAATCAGAAACTTTTGCACCCAGTAAATTAGTTTTGTTAATTCACAGAAACGTGCTATTGATCTGATTCTTTTTGCTATGGATTGGAACTCAAATTTCTCATGTCTTCATAATTTGGTAGAATCTTTGGAGTTCCAGAAGTATACGTTTGATACAGATTACTACAGACTGTTCTGTTTTCTATGTGTTGTTTGCTTATTTTGATGAATCTGTGAGTAGTATCGAAGGGTATGAACCATAGATAAGTTGGAGTACAGTAGATATTACACCAATATGAATTTAAAATGAGTTTATTACAGTACCTAAGTGGTGGTTTTATTTTCTTATACTAACGGAGCTTACGAGTTTTCTGTTAAGTTTTGTGTTGTGAAGTTTTCAAGTTTTGGGTAAAGATTCGATGGACCATGGAATAAGGAGTGGCAAGAGCCTAATATTGGAGATGCCCAAGGCACCCCAAGGTAATATTCAAGGACAACCAAGAGCCTAAGCTTGGGATGCCCCGGATGGCATCCCCTCTTTCGTCGTCGTTCATCGGTAACTTTACTTGGAGCTATATTTTTATTCGCCACATGATATGTGTTTTGCTTGGAGCGTCATTTTATTTTGTTAGTATTTGCTTGCTGTTATTTAGAATAATGTTTTGCATCTTTAGTTTCAATAAAAAAGTCAAGGATAGCCTTTACCATGCTTATTTTGCTAGTATGCATGTTGCTGTTTGAAAACAGCAATTTTACCGCTGTTGCAAAAATTCCCTAGAAAAGTCAGAGCATGATATAATGTTGAATTTTTTTTGCATAATTAGGTCTGATAAATTTACTACAGTGGGAATTTAAGTTCATAATTTTTGGAGTCAGGGAAGTATTGATACTCTTGCATTCTTTACAGACTGTACTGTTTTGGCAGATTGCTGTTATGTTTGCATTGTTTGCATATGTTTGCTTGTTTAATGATTCTATTTGAGGATAGGAGTATTAAAAATGCAGAGGCATTTAGTATTCAATGTTGAAGAATAATTTTAGTGATTTGTTACAGTAGAAAATGATAAGGTTTTGCATTGGTTTATACTAACCTATCTCACGAGTTCTTGTTGAGTTTGTTGTGGATGAAGCTTTTGATAAAGAGAGAAACCATGATATGAGAGGAATTAAGGAGACACCAAAATTCAATCTAGGGGATTCCCAAGGCACCCCAAGATAATATTTCAAGAAATCTCAAGCATCTAAGCTTGGGGATGCCCCGGTAGGCATCCCACCTTTCTTCTTCAACGACTGTCGGTTAGTATCGGTTGAGCCTAAGTTTTTGCTTCTTCACATGAGTTGAGCTATCCTTGCAGTGTCATTTTATTTTGCTTTGCTTGCTGTTTGAATACAATACCAAGATCTGAAATTCTTTATGTTAGATAGTCTTCACATAGTTGCATAATTATTTAGCTACTCATTGATCTTCACCTATATATTTCGGAGTAGTTTGTCATTTGCTCTAGTGCATCACTTATATCTTTAAGAGCACGGCGGTGGTTATATTTTGTAGAAATTGCTAGTATCTCATGCTTCACTTTTATTATTTTGAGAGTCTTTTAGAACAGCATGGTATTTTCTATGGTTACAAAGTTGGTCCTAGAATGATGAGCATCCAAGTTGGGTATTATAAAAACTATCATAGAAAGTGAATTGGATTTTATGATCAATTTGATGCTTGATAATTGTTTTGAGATATAGAGGTAGTGATACTAAAGTCATGCTAGTTGGGTGATTATGAATTTAAAGAATGCTTGTGTTGAAGTTAGCAAGTCCCGTAGCATGCACGTATGGTTAAAGTTGTGTAACAAATTTGAAACATGAAGTGTACCTGGCTTGTGCATCCTTATGAGTGGCGGTCGGGGACGAGCAATGGCCTTTTCCTAGCAATCTATCCCCGTAGGAGCATGTGCGTAGTACTTGGTTTTTGATGACTTCTAAATTTTTGCAATAAGTATATGAGTTCTTTTGACTAATGTTGAGTCCATGGATTATACACACTTTTACCTTTCCGCCTTTGCTAGCCTCTTCGGCACCGTGCATTGCCCTTTCTCACCTTGAGAGTTGGTGCAAACTTTGCTGGTGCATCCAAACCCCGTGATACGATATGCTCTATCACACATAAACCTCCCTATACATTCCTCAAAACAGCAACCATACCTACCTATTATGGCATTTCCATAGCCATTCCGAGATATATTGCCATGCAACTTTCCACCGTTCCGTTCATCATCATCATGACATACTTTACTTTTGTCATATTGCCATTGCATGATCATGTAGTTGACATCGTATTTGTGGAAAAGCCACCATGCATTATTTTTCATACATGTCACTCTTCATTCATTGCACCATCCTGGTACACCGCCGGAGGCATTCATATAGAGTCATATCTTGTTCTAGTTTTGAGTTGTAATTCATATGTTGTAATCAATGAAAGTGTGATGATAATCATTATTAGAGCATTGCCCAAAAAGAAGAAAAAAGAAAAAAAGAAGAAAGGCCAAAAGAAAAAGAAAGGCCCAAAAAAAGAAAAAAAAGAAAAAAAGAAAAAGAAAAAAAGAAAAAGAAAAAAAGGAAAATAAATAAAAAGGGCAATGTTACTATCTCTTTTTCCACACTTGTGCTTCAAAGTAGCACCTTGTTCTTCATGTAGTGAGTCTCATATATTGTGTTTCAAAGTAGCACCATGTTTTTTATATAGTGAGTCTCATAAGTTATCTTTTTCATACTAGTGGGAATTTTTCATTATAGAACTTGGCTTGTATATTCCTACGATGGGCTTCCTCAAATGCCCTAGGTCTTCGTGAGCAAGCAAGTTGGATGCACACCCACTAGTTTTCTTTTGTTGAGCATTCATTTATAGCTCTAGTGCATCCGTTGCATGGCAATCCCTACTCCTCATGTTGACATCAATTGATGGGCATCTCCATAGCCCGTTGATTATCCTCGTCAATATGAGAATTTCTCCTTTTTTGTCTTCTCCACACAATCCCCATAATCATATTCTATTCCACCTATAGTGCTATATCCATGGCTCACGCTCATGTATTGCGTGAAGGTTGAAAAAGTTTAAGATTATTTAAGTATGAAACAATTGCTTGGCTTTCCATCGGGGGTATAGAAGTTGGGAACATCTTTGTGTGACGAAAATGAAGCATAGCCTAACTATATGATTTTGTAGGGATGAACTTTCTTTTGCCATGCTGTTTTGAGAAGTCATGATTACTTTGATTAGTATGCTTGAAGTGTTACTATTTCTTTTATCAATATGAACTTTTATCTTGAATCATTTGGATCTGAACATTCATGCCACAATAAAGAAAATTACATTGAGAACTATGCCAGGTAGCATTCCACATCAAAAATTCTGTTTTTATCATTTACCTACTCGAGGACGAGCAAGAATTAAGCTTGGGGATGCTTGATACGTCTCCAACGTATCTATAATTTTTTATTGTCCCATGCTATTATATTACCCCTTTTGGATGTTTATGGGCTTTATTTTACACATTTATATCATTTTTGGGACTAACCTACTAACCGGAGGCCCATCCATATTGCTGTTTTATTGCCTGTTTCAGTATTTCAAAGAAAAGGAATATCAAACGGAGTCCAAACGGAATGAAACCTTCGGCAACGTGATTTTTTGGAAGAATATCATCCAGGAGACTTGGAGTTCACGTCAGAAGAGCCTCGAGGAGGCCACGAGATAGGACGGCGCCCCCCCCCCCCGTAGGGCGCACCCCCCTGTCTCGTGGGCCCCTTGAGCACCTCCCGACCGACTTCTTTCGCTTATATATGCCTACGTACCCTAAAACCATCAGAAATCAAGATAGATCGGGAGTTCCGCTGCCGCAAGCCTCTTTAGCCACCAAAAACCTCTCAGGAGCCCATTCTGGCACCCAGCCGGAGGGGGAACCCATCACCGGTGGCCATCTTCATCATCCCGGCGCTCTCCATGACGAGGAGGGAGTAGTTCACCCTCGGGGCTGAGGGTATGTACCAGTATCTATGTGTTTGATCTCTCTCTCTCTCTCTCTCGTGTTCTCTCTCGTGTTCCCTCTATGGCACGATCTTGATGTATCCCGAGCTTTGCTATTGTGGATGGATCTTATGATGTTTCTCCCCCTCTACTCTCTTGTGATGAATTGAGTTTCCCTCTTGAAGTTATCTTATCGGATTGAGTCTTTAGTTTGAGAACACTTGATGTATGTCTTGCCGTGTTTATCTGTGGTGACAATGGGATTTCACGTGCCACTTGATGTATGTTTTGGTGACCAACTTGCGGGTTCCACCCATGAACCTATGCATAGGGGTTGGCACATGTTCTTGACTCTCCGGTAGAAACTTCGGGGCACTCTTTGAAGTACTTTATGTTGGTCGGATGAATCTGAGATTCTGTGGTGCATATCATATAATCATGCCCATGGATACTTGAGGTGACAATGGAGTATCTAGGTGACATTAGGGTTTTGGTTGATTTGTGTCTTAAGGTGTTATTCTAGTATGAACTCTTTTATAGATCGATCTGATAGAATAACTTTGAGGTGGTTTCATACCCTACCATAATCTCTACGTTTGTTCTCTATTAGTGGATTTGGAGTGACTCTTTGTTGCATGTTGAGGGCCTGTTATATGATCTATCTATGTTATTATTGTTGAGAGAACTTGCACTTGTGAAAGTATGAACCCTAGGCCTTGTTTCCTATCATTGCAATACCGTTTACGCTCACTTTTATCATTAGTTACCTTGCTGTTTTTATTATTTCAGATTACAAAAACCTATATCTACTATCTATTTTGCACTTGTATCACCATCTCTTAGCCGAACTAGTGCACCTATACAATGTACCATTGTATTGGGTGTGTTGGGGATACAAGAGACTCTTTGCTATTTGGTTGCAGGGTTGTTTGAGAGAGACCATCTTCATCCTACACCTCCCACAGATTGATAAACCTTAGGTCATCCACTTGAGGGAAATTTGCTACTGTCCTACAACCCTATGCACTTGCAGGCCCAACAACGTCTACAAGAAGAAGGTTGTGTAGTAGACATCAGCTCTCATGGCCAACGGTTTAACTGGCGTTGATCTCGTTCGTTGCTGGGTTAAATGGCACATCCTTCCTTTAAGCCGCCGCTCCGGATTAATGCATGAGTATACCGGCGACGCCAAGGATCCTCAACGGTTTACTGAGATTGAAGTAACTGATGACGAAGTCACCGAATCAGTGAAGAAGATGTTAGATGAGCCCATCGCCATATGCAGTCAAACCGGATTAGCTCCTTTTTACGCCGCCAACAAACCGCTAGCAGTAAGACTTTAACCTTGTATTTTCTTGATCCGCCCCCGCTTTAACATTGTTCTAATAATACTTTGTTTAACTTTCTAGGCCAACAGCTCCTTTTCGAAAAAGAAGGCTCCAGATAAACCGACAAGAGCTCCTCGTGCCAAGAGTAAAGCTGTCAAGAAAGCATCCAAGAAGAAAACCGGCGAAGCTGCTGACCCGCCCGAAGATGCTGAAGAGTCGAATCAAGAGGGATAACTTGACTCCCTAGGCTCCTTTTTCATACATCTTATTAACAATGACTATCATCAGGATGATGCAGAGGTTAGCCGTGCGGACCATGTTGAGGTAATCTCTCTTTCCTCCGGTTCAGATCTTGTGCCGGTTCAAAGATTTCGCCGTGCAGTTCGGAAAGTGAAACTCTCTCACCCTCTTGCTTATTTGGATCCAAAACTTTCTTTAAAGACACAGCAATCTGAAGGGCGTTGCACAACCCGACATAGTGGCCAGCAAGTCACTTCTTCTGGTTTACCGGATACTCCAACCCAGAAGCGTCGTCCAGAGGTTATTTGTTCTCCCAAAAAATGTTATCCTTTGAAGGGTTTCTTCCAATACCCACTTAATCCGTCTGATCCGAATTACCAGGAGTCTTCTAACTCATCTGGCGGTTCATCAACCACACAGCTGCCTCCCCTGAAGACCGTCGCTAGGTAAGTATATTGCTTTTCGTTCTGCTTCTTCATGCATCGGTTTATCATACAGATCTTTATTTTGATGTTGCAGTGCCAAAGCTCGATTGAGCAAGAAAGCCGAGACCAACGGTCCCTCTAACGATGTTGAACCGGAGAAGACCCCAGATAATGCTGGTGAAGATCCTGCTAATGTCATGGATGAGTCCGCTCCACAAGATCCAGCTGCTGATGCCAATCTGCCAGAGGCTGATCCGGAAACACATGTTGAAACATCAAGTCCACATGCCACGCCTCCAAGTCCAATTGCTGATCTGCCGGGTTCAGCTGCTAATCCGCCAAGCCCTGCTGCCAATCCGCCAAGCCCTGCTGCCAAACCGCCAAGCCCAGCCAAAGATAAGGTCAATCCACCGAGCCTAGCCAAGGATGATGATGACGTTGTTGTCACTGGTACTGCTTATACCGCCCCGGGCAATCCAGTTGCTTTATCAAAGCACACTGCCAAGGACGAATTTGCTGCTATGGGCAAGGGGAAGGGGAAGATCGACTTGTAAGACTATGTTAACCTTTCTGCTCAGGATCTTCATTCCGGATTCCTGAACCGGCTTTTGAAAGTGCAAGTATCCCTAGGTGGTTTTGGTAATTCATAACAACATATAGCTCATTGAGCTAATGCTATTCCAAGACTATTATTTCAGGAAAGCCAATGAATGGCATGGCATGGATGATGAAAGTGGATCCCTCAAAATACTAAGGAGAAAGGATTGGCTCAAGCTCAAAAGCTCAAGACTCTTCATTTTACATTTTAGTGATCCAAGATCACATTGAGTCTATAGGAAAAGCCAATACTATCAAGGAGGGATGAGCTGTTGCTTGATGAGCCTCTTGCTTCATGTTCTTGGTGATATGCTCCAAAACCCTCAACTACTTTCCCACATCCACAAATGACCTAAACCCAAAGCCAAAATCGGTCACACCAATTCTTCCTATCCAGCGCCACCGATTCCAAAAGTCATAGCCACTGCCACAAACCCTAAGCAAATCGGTCTTGCCGATAGGGATCTCGGTCTCACCGAGATGGGGTTGTAATCTCTCTGTTTCCCTTCGTAACGTCTCGGTCTAACCAAAGTGAGCGATCGGTCCGACCGAGATTGCAATGTAAACTCTCTGTTTCCTTTTTGTAACATTTCGGTCTCACCGAAAAGAGCAAATCGGTCCCACCGAGTTTACCTGACCAACTCTCTGGAAAGCTTATTACCAAATCGGTCTCACCGAGTTTGTGTAATCGGTCTTACCGAGATTACGTTATGCCCTAACCCTAACCGAATCGGTCTCACCGAGATGCATGTCAGTCCCACCGAAAATCACTAACAGTCACTAGGTTTACTAAATCGGTTCGACCGAGTTTAACGATTTGGTCCCACCGAGTTTGGTAAATTGTGTGTAATGGTTAGATTTTGTGTGGAGGCTATATATACCCCTCCACCTCGTCTTCATTCGTGGAGAGAGCCATCAGAATGAACCTACACTTCCAACTTACCATTTCTGAGAGAGAACCACCTACTCATGTGTTGAGACCAAGATACTCCATTCCTACCATATGAATCTTGATCTCTAGCCTTCCCCAAGTTGCTTTCCACTCAAATATTCTTTCCACCAGATCCAAAACCTATGAGAGAGAGTTGAGTGTTGGGGAGACTATCATTTGAATCACAAGAGCAAGAAATTCATCATCAACACACCATTTGTTACTTCTTGGAGAGTGGTGTCTCCTAGATTGGCTAGGTGTCACTTGGGAGCCTCCGACAAGATTGTGGAGTTAAACCAAGGAGTTTGTAAGGGCAAGGAGATTGCCTACTTCGTGAAGATCTACCGCTAGTGAGGCAAGTCCTTCGTGGGCAACGGCCATGGTGGGATAGACAAGGTTGCTTCTTCGTGGACCCTTCGTGGGTAGAGCCCTCCGTGGACTCGCGCAGCCGTTACCCTTCGTGGGTTGAAGTCTCCATCAATGTGGATGTACAATAGCACCACCTATCGGAACCACGCCAAAAACATCCGTGTCTCTAATTGCGTTTGAATCCTCCAAACCCTTCCCTTTACTTTCTTGCAAGTTGCATGCTTTAATTTCCACTGCCTATATACTCTTTGCATGCTTGCTTGAATTGTGTGATGATTGCTTGACTTGTCCTAAAATAGCTAAAATCTGCCAAACTCTAAAATTGGGAAAAGGTTAAGTTTTTATTGGTCAAGTAGTCTAATCACCCCCCCTCTAGACATACTTCAAGGTCCCACAAGTGGTATCAGAGCTTTGGTCTCCATTTGCTTTGATTTCCATAGCTTTTGGTGGTCATAGCCTTGGTTTCACAACCTAGGAGAGTATGGCGTCTAGCGAGGGAAATTATCACCTTAGAGGTCCTTACTTTGATGGTACTAATTTTGCTAGTTGGAAGCATAAGATGAAAATGCATATTCTTGGACATAACCCCGCCGTTTGGGCAATTATTTTTATTGGCTTGCAAGGTAAATTTTTTGATGGGAGAGAACCGAACCGTGAAACTAATGCGGAAGAATTTAAGATGCTACAATACAACGCTCAAGCTTGTGATATCATCTTCAACGGATTGTGCCCCGAAGAATTCAACAAAATCAGCCGTCTTGAGAATGCAAAGGAAATTTGGGATACTTTGATTGATATGCATGAAGGTACCGAGTCCGTCAAGGAATCCAAGTTGGATGTGCTCCAAAGTCAGCTTGACAAGTTCAAAATGAAGGATGGTGAAGGTGTCGCTGAAATGTACTCTAGGCTTGCTCTTATCACAAATGAGATTGCCGGCTTAGGGAGTGAAGAGATGACCGACAAATTCATCATCAAGAAGATCTTAAGAGCATTGGATGGAAAGTATGATACCGTGTGCACATTGATTCAAATGATGCCAAACTACAAAGATCTCAAGACAACGGAAGTCATTGGAAGAATTGTTGCTCATGAGATGTCACTCAAGGATAAGGAGGAACTTCACAACAAGTCAAGTGGAGCTTACAAAGCCTCAAGTGAAGCCCCCACATCATCAAGTGAGAAACCAACCTTCAATGAAGAATTGAGCTTAATGGTGAAGAACTTCAACAAATTCTACAAGAGTAGAAGCAAAGAAAGAAGCTCCAAGTCAAGGTCTTACAATGACAAAAGGTCTTCTAGTCGAGAGTGCAATTGCTACAATTGTGGGAGACCCGGACACTACTCCAATGAGTGTACGGTACCCTACAAAAGAAGAGAAGATTCTCCAAGAAGAAGGAGCAAAAGAGAAGAATCACCACCAAGAGAGAGGAGGAGTAGAGATGACCGTTATGAACGAAGACCCTCACGGAGAAGCAATGATTCGAAAAGGAAGGACAAGTCATCAAGGAGCTACACAAAACGAAGACATCAAGCTCATGTTGGTGTATCTGGCTCCGACTCCGACAATCACTCCGAGAGAAGCTATCACTCCGACTCCGAATATACTCAAGATGAAGGTGTAGCCGGTCTAGCACTTGCGCCAACCAACTCCTACGACATATTTGACTCACCAAATGAAGGTGTTGGAAGATGCTTCATGGCCAAAGGTCCAAAGGTAACACATCCTCAGTATGTTGATTTCAATAGTGATGAAGATGACTTGCTTGTGGATGATGATTTACTTGTTGACAACTCTAGTGATGAATACTATGATGAAAGGTCAATTAATCATGCTAATCAAGATAAAACGAATGACAATGATAAGGAGAAGATTGAGCTTCTAACTAAAGAACTGAACTCTCTTAAGTTAGCTCATGAAACTATCTACGAAGATCATCGAGAACTTTTAAGGGCTCATGAGAAGTTACGCTTTGAAAAGCTCAATCTTGAGCAAGAGCATGAGTTCTTAAAAGCAATCAATGATGATCTTCGCAAGAAAAGTTCTTCTTACATTGCCAAGCGTTTACTCTTATCTACTTACATGCCTCAAGTCAAGTCTAGTAACAAGTACAAGAAAGATACTTCCTCTAGTAGTAACGATAATAATGTCAAATCCAATATTGTTGCTTCTATTAGTTCTCTTGATTCCACTAATGATTCTCTTAGCCAAGTTACACTTGAGAAAGAAAATAGCTTATTGAATGGAATTATAGAGAAAGGTGTTTACAAGAGCCTTGCCGGGAGTAAGCAATTCGAGGAAATTGTACGCAAGAAAGGAAGGCACCGAAAGAATCAAGGTGTTGGTTTTGAACGAAAGTTCAATGCCAATGGAGTTGAGTGGGAAGAAGATCAATACCCCAAGATGAAGTTTGTTCCTCAACAAGAGAAGTATGATCCTACTAAGGGAACACAAGCTCAAGATGATCTTCCACCACAAGACCACAAGAACAAAGGCAAGGACAAGCTTCAAGAAGAGATTGATCCATTTGAAGAAGCACCTAAAGCCTCGTTCAAGTGGGTTCCCAAGACTACATCAAGTTCTACTTCATCAAGTACAACTACAACTCCAAGGATTCCCATCAAGATGATGTGGATCCCGAAGAAGAAGAACTAGAGAGTTCTTGAGGGTGACTCCGCCAACATTCTTGTCAGGACCCCGACTCAATGGCACACCGATCTAGCATGTAACACCTCATATCACTTTGCGGCCTCATGCACGGTATTCCCATGGGTGTCGCCTTACCAGGCCCGGGACCGTTTGCGCCTTTTGGCTCATGTATATGATAGTGTCGCTAGCATCCATATGACAAGGAGCCCGGGCTGACATGGCTAGTCATGAACCCAAAGGGGCACTAACTTACAGGGATAGGCATACATGACCCAGCAATGAACGTGTCGGTCATCAGCGAGTGAATCCGGGCTGTAGCAACTGGGCTAGCAGGACTCCGGTAAACTGGGCTGTAGCAGGCTAACAGGACTCCGGTAGACACCGCGTGACATTTCCTCGAAGGGACAGACACAGGAACGAAGAAGGACACATGCCGGCCAGCCTAAGTGTTCCGGAGCAGTAGCAAGCTACCAAGGCTCAGTGGAAGCACTAGGAGACATTTCCCGGTAAGAGAGTCTACCAAGGATAAACAACTATATAGTCAGATCCCACACATACCAAGCATTTCAATAACATACACACAATATGCTCGATATGTGCAAATACAACATGGCATCACAACATGACTCTACAACTCAAGTATTTTATTCAATAGGCTCCGAGGAGCGAGATATTACAAACATGGGTCTCATGACCCAACATTCAGAGCACACAAATCAAAACACAAGCGGAAGCTTAACATGTCTGAGTACAGACAACTATAAATGAAAAAGGCTGAGAAGCCTGACTATCTACTAGATCCTGCCGAGGGCACAAGATCGTAGCTGAGGTAACAAGCTAGATGTCAAAGTCCAAGCGGAACTACTAGCGAGACTGAAGTCTCTCTGCAAAAACATAAAATAGGAAAACGTGAGTACAAATGTACCCAGCAAGACTTACATCAGAACTAACTACATATGCATCATTATCAACAAAGGGGATGGTGGAGTTTGACTGCAGCAAGCCAGCTTTGACTCGGTGGCTATCCTGAACTACGACTGCAAGTAACTCTTTTGAGGTGGCGCACATGAGTCCACATATTCACCATATCAATACACCACTATGGATCCGCTCCCGTCTCCCTACGAGAACGCCATCCATAGCACTCACGCTTATCTTGCGTATTTTAGAGTATCCACTTTCACTTGTCTATGAACTGTTATAGGCAACCCAGAAGTCCTTTACCGCGGACACGGCTATTCGAATAGATGATGTTAACCCTGTAGGGGTGTACTTCTTCATACATGTTTCCACCACTTAGCGTCTGCACACGACATGTGCTCGGCAGACTTCAAGCGAAAGCCGACGTGGGTGTATACCACAACCTACCTAAACACTCAAGTCTCTAGTGCAGGTTTATCACCTATTCAGGTTCCATCTGCAGGGAGTCCGGCTGAAGTTTCCACATACGGCCCCGAATGATGTGTGCAGGGTTCCCGAGACACCAAACGCGTGCCCAGTACACCGTGCCACGTGCCTACCGCATCACAGCTCACCCCTTCGGTCAGCGCTGCGCACGGCCTCCAGCATACTACAAACACCAGAAACTACTTGCAACTCCTGGACAGAGGACAAGGGTGATTAAGAAGTCAAGCGGGTTCATATTTCAGGGCCCAATGCATGGTAGTAGCTGTTTCATGGATCACAAACACAAAACTCAGTTCTTGAGGACGGCTTCAATGAGACAACCCACCATGTACTCCTACATGGCCTCTCACCAATACCTTTACCAAATCGTGTTCACACACTTAGCTCTCAACAGCAGGACATGTTCACACACCTCCGATTCATCCCCGATGAATCAGACCTGACTCAACTCTAAGTAGTAGCAGGCATGACAAACAAGCATGAATGAGTAGGCACATCAGGGCTCAAAAAACTCCTACTCATGCTAGTGGGTTTCATCTATTTACTGTGGCAATGACAGGTCATGCAGAGGATAGGGGGGTTCAACTACCGCAGCAAGTAACAGATGAATCATTGTTGTCCTAATGCAATAAAAGAGAGCAGGAGCGAGAGAGTGGGATTGTATCGGAATGAACAAGGGGGTTTTGCTTGCCTGTCACTTCTGAGGATAGTATAGCTCTTCATCGGTGTCATCGATCTCATCGTCGGTATCACGTCTATCGAGAAGGGACAAATACCGGCAACACAGAAGGAAACACAATCAATGCAATGCACAATATGATGCATGATCATGACATGGCAACATGCTGTGGTTTGAGCTAATGCAACAAGCAGCAGGTTAAATGAAGTTGGTTTGAACCCTAGGTTCAAATTCAAACTCCATATGTGAAGGTTTAAATGCCATTATAAGATTTGGCCTAAACAGCAGCCCTAAGTTATGCTATCATGCATGAAAATGGTACAGATGGATAGATTGGATTTTTCTGATCATTTTCATATATAATTTATCTCATTTGGAGTTACGGTTGATTTTATATGATTTTTAGAAGTTTTGGATATTTTCTGGAATTTTCTGAATAAAAATAAATCCAGAAAAGGGTTTATTGCATCATCACTGCGTCAGGATGACATCAGCGAGTCAACAGGGCGGTCCAGGTCAAACCTGATGTGTGGGGGCCACACGTCAGTGACACAGGGCTGTTTAGCTCGCTTACAGGTGGGACCGGTCAACAACAATGTCAACAAGTCAATACTAGCGTGTGGGGTTGGTCAACGTGTGACGTGGCCAGGTCAAACTGACCTGTGGGGCCCGTCGTGGTTAGTTTAATCTAAACACAAACAAAACCCGGTTAGTTAGGGCATGGGGCCCAGCTGTCATTGTCATAGGGTTAGACTAATAACGTAATTAGTACTAATCTAATCTGCCACGTCAGCATCACCGAAACCTCGCCGGCGGCAACCAGAACGACGGCGGCGCGGCTCAGAAACGTGCTACAGGCGGCGGTTGGACACGTGGAGACCACCGGGACGTAGCCCGTGCTCTCCCGCATCAAGAGGAGGCGGAGTTGGTCGCGGGGGTCACCGGAATCATGCCGGCGACGAGCTTTGGCAGCGACCGGAGTTCGGGTGGGTGTGGGGTTGGCTCTAGGGGGCCTGGGGAGAAGCTGGTGCTGGCTATGGGCTCCTGAAGACGTGTTGAGCACGGTGGTGTTCTCGGCTTCGAGCTACAACGGCTCTAGCCACGGCGGTGATGAGGCACGGCGGCGGCGAGCTTCGGTCGTCGGTGAGGCGGTAGCTACGGCGTGCAACCGGGAAAACGGAGCGGGGAAGGAAGAGCAGCAGCTTACAGCGGTTGCAGCAGGCATAGAAGCAGGCTCGGGGAAGCTCGGGAGGCGGTGAATCATCAGCGACGATCTTCGGTGGCAGACGTAGGAAACGGCGTCGGTGGCGGCGTTGCAGCGCGTCCGGGGCCTCGTGGCTCCTCGAGAAGGTCGGGGACGCTGAGATGGAGCTCACAGGCATGGCGAGGGGTCGAGGGGGAGGCGGTGGCCGTAGGAACAGCAAGCGGCGGCGACGGTGGTGCTCGGGTGAGCTCAGGAAGGAGCTAGAGGGCGAGGGAGAGAGCAGAGAGTGAGGGGAGAGGCAGAGGGGGCTGCGGGGCGTCTCCAGACGCGTCGGGGGCGCCTCGGTGGCAAGCAGGAGGTGGAGCTCGGGCGCGCGCGCTGTCGACACGCCTCTGCCTACTGGCAGAGGTTGAAGACAACCGCTTCAGGCCAGTGGGCTGGGCCGCCAGTGGTCTGCCAGGTGGGTAGGCCAGGTAGGTGGCCCAGGTAAAAATCTCTCTCTCTCTCTCTCTTTCATCTATTGTTTCTGTTTTTCTATTATTCTGTAGTCTTTAGGGCTTTATTTAAAATACTTAAACAGATCCAAAAATCATGAAACTAATCATGGCTACTGTTTAGAATATATCCAACAGTAAACATTTTAGTTTATGATTATTTGAGCATTTAAAATATTTTATAGTATTTAAATGCCCAAATGAAAATACCATATGATTTAATTCAAAGCCCAAATATGTCATGGAAAAATGTGCAACACCTCTGGTTACTGTTTCCAGCATTTTCCAGAAATGATGAACATTTTTGAAAGCCATTTGGATTCACTGAAATTATTTTAGTTGAACCTAGTGAATTCCTTTGATGCTAGGGTTTAGGCAATCCCTATTTCAAGTTTCAAAAGAATTTAAACATGATGCAACACATGACTAGCTAGCTCAGTGCATACCAGAACTAGGGATGTGACAACTCACCCCCACTAAACAAGAATCTCGTCCTGAGATTCAAGACGTGAGGTAAGAAGACAAAGGGGACACTAAGTATCACAAACTTCATGATACAGCTGCCTTCTCGAGGTTGTTGATTTGTTGACTCAAATTGATCTTGACGTCCTTACTTTCGAGATCTTCATCCAACACGACGACAATAGAGTGAAACATGTCTACACGAATGGATCATCTTAATGATCACAAGATCAACTCGCGGAATGAGGCGTAGAAACATCTCTCGAGCCGAGACACGGAGCGTGCATCCAGAAGGATGGAGTGGAACTGATGACGAGGGTTCACTAGGTAGACAACAATCCCACACTTAAGAGGGTGGTGAACGGTTGTCAATGTAGCGAAGATTTGAGTTGCCATGATACCATATCGAGACACTTCAGGGAAGGTGACTCGTAGAATATCCCCTTAAGTGGCAAAAAGAATTACCTTTGATTCAGAGATCATTGAAACTCTTTATACCAGCCTAAGGCAATTCTCGAGCGACCGTTTGGAGGGGGTCGGTAGAATGGCATACCCGAATTAGAATGGATGATGTGGATTACCTTGTTGAAAATAACACAAGGAATGATTGTGCTTGCGCGTGCTCTCAAGAACTTGAGCAATTCCATAATCATCAAAGTTTTACCAATATCCATGTCAAGGATCCTGGCAACACAACATACTACCGTGATGAATGGTGATGGATGATGCAGATGCAAAGGAAGATATCTCTCCTCATATTTCACCTTAGCAAGGCCAAGGGAACAAAATCTGGACGATCGACCGAAAGACATTTAGCACTCCGCTTCTAATGTTCTCCTTGATGTGCTAGCGTAACCCATTTATATGGTTTGGTATCTAGAACATCAAGTAAACGGTCGGACTTCGGGAGCTCAAAAATCCATAAGGAACAACTACTAGAATAAATTCTACGAGATCCTTATGGGGAGATGGCCAACTTCCTCAATCAAGACACTACAATAATAGGTCTTCCGGCTGGGTGCGTTGGCCACGACATCCACTTTACCGGTTACAGAGAGACCAACATTATAGTTCTTGGAGTACATTCCAACCATCATATCTGCCTGAGATTCAGATCTGGTTGGTGTCAGGATATTCCAGACTCATCAAGTCTAGATAGAAAAATGAAAGTTTGCAACGCAATTCGACGAGATGACGTTGCGAGATTCTCGGGGAATGAGCTACGATCGCAAGCTCCAAAACATGAGCTGGTTCTGCTACAAACCTGTGAACATGCTGTCAAGACAAGCATGACCACGTGGTAGTCTTATAATAAAACACTACCGAGTTCAGGTGGGGAACCATCATCGAGGATATCAGAGTCCTTGTGCACTTATCGATGAACTTCTTATCCTTGAGCAAGTCAATCAGTGGCTTGGTGTGCTAGGAACACATATAGAATGGAGGCGGCCAACCTATCAAACCATAGAGTACTTCGCACATATGCGTGACTAACCTGGGATGATTCCAGAGGAAGCAAAAACAAGCTTTCTCGAATTCACGGCGGCAACTTACATCAAATGCACGTGAATTAGAGGAAGTCACTCCTTTCATACAAACATATGCTTCATGAGCTAGCATGAAGAAATGCTTTCAAAAGTTTCCAACACTAGTTTAAAGCTCAACAAAATCATGGTGAAGATAAAAATGTTGTTGATGGGCTCAACAACAATGCATCCAGGTTTCCATGAAGATGGAGTTCCATAATTATGTGAACAAGTGATAACATTGGTCAGACCCAAAAGATATAATGGTGTATGCTCAAGGAATCAACCATGAGTAAGACAACATTATGAATATCGTTGGTTCTGGTTTGATTTGACGATAGCCCATACTCAAATCAAAGATTGGATAAGATGATAGATCCGTTAACTAACCATGAGGGTCAATCAATGAAAATACCATCTTCTTTCAATACACACACAAAGATATCCCTTGGAATGAACTGAGTCAGACAAGCTTTTATCTTCCAACTCTCCAAGTTGTTGTTTAGCTTGACCAACTAGCTCAGGGGTATCCAACATAGATTCTTGGAGAAGGGGTGGTTTACAAGGAAACCAACTTGATCACGAACTCAACATATCGGTCAGGTGACGACCTGGTGATACTTCTGAGAAGATATTCGGAAAATCACGAACCATCGATTTACTAAGCTCAGGAATAATCTTGCTTTTCAGGGCAAGACGATATGATCAAAAGAGCGAGGGATTGACACAATCCTAACTCATTGATCGAAGAGCGCACCGGGAGATAAGGACTAGGTAGCACAATCAATCTTAGAATGATGATTCAATACTCAACACGCTAAGAATGAGGTTGTGTTGTTCATTAACTATCAAGCAACGGGGTTGCTAGGAGTATTGATTTCACACACCATGATTCACTTGTCGGCATTCCAGCTACAACAACACGGGGACCGAGGAATGAATAATGGTGGCGAGAAGTATCACTGCATCAAGAGTTCATAGGACGGTGTGCAATTCCCATGACATTCTTGACATAAGACGGTAATACTTCAGGGTAGAACAGAATCAAAAGCTGGATTAGCATTTTGATCTGCGGAATACAATTGCTTTGACCCAACCCTGGATATGGATGAGGTACTGGAGTTTGTTTCTCCTAGTCATCCCAGAATAGAATGGCTTGGCGGACCATAGGAGTAATAGGCATTGATGAACAAATGCACGCATACTCTTGACTATCAATTGATAGACGAGGGTCGCAAGACAACTAAAATGGGACAACTCAAAAGAACATATGATTTTCTGAGTTGTGGATGCATGTATTAGCATGTCGAACCAAGTTCAACATGTTTCTTCCGGATAACCCATGCAGAAAGGTAGAAATGTAGAGTCACAAATTAAAATGGAGTACTCCTCAAGAGCACCCTGGTTGTGATCTTTTGGTTCAACGAACTTCTACCATAATGGTCCATGGTATTGGAAGAAGGATTTACCACGGACCTTGAGGACTATCGCAAAGGTTACTAATATCCTAGGGAACTAGCAAACACTATCAACATGAAGTAAGTAGGGTGAATTTTGGGCTCAAAAACCCAGGAATAGAATGCCTACTAACTAAATGGCACCATGAGATGCTTTCGAGAATAATGGCCAGAATCATCACACTGGGGATATAAAACATGGCTAAGTTACTAGGTGATACTCTAGACACCTAGGGTCATAATAATAGCTCCAACATAAATGTCGAGGCAATGAAATACCTCAACACACTAGTTAGTGTGGTTGATCTGGCCAAAAGAACATCGGGAATGGAAAGAAGGGACTTGCAAATACATCAGACTATTTTAAAAACCTGGGACGACTCAGACAGCATAACGGCTGTAAATGCTCAAAAGAATTTGAGACATGCTACAAAAATGGTGGCATAACCACTCAGAAGCACAATATCAAGGTTTCGAGATCAACCGTTAACATACAGAGGTAGAAACTAAACTAAGGCTTAAATCCAACAATCTTATGGGTCTACAGATTAGTAACACATGATCCTGATAGAAAGAAGAGAAAGCCTAGTTCCTTAACCCCGTAGGAAAGATAAGATGACTCAGATCAGAAGGGCATAAGGTATAAGGAGTAAAAAGAGCCTTACGTTCCATCCCACAATCAATTCCCTTATATAACTAAAGCATTTCTAGACTCAACTTCGACCAGTTTGGCTTGGTAATCCTACAGGCAGTCAGGCTCTGATACCAAAGTTGTCAGGACCCCGACTCAACGGCACACCGATCTAGCATGTAACACCTCATATCACTTTGCGGCCTCACGCACGGTATTCCCACGGGTGTCGCCTTACCAGGCCCGGGACCGTTTGCGCCTTTTGGCTCACGTATATGATAGTGTCGCTAGCATCCATATGACAAGGAGCCCGGGCTGACATGGCTAGTCGTGAACCCAAAGTGGCACTAACTTACAGGGACAGACATACATGACCCAGCAATGAACGTGTCGGTCATCAGCGAGTGAATCCAGGCTGTAGCAACTGGGCTAGCAGGACTCCGGTAAACCGGGCTGTAGCAGGCTAACAGGACTCCGGTAGACATCGCGTGACATTTCCCCGAAGGGACAGACACAGGAACGAAGAAGGACACATGCCGGCCAGCCTAAGTGTTCCGGAGTAGTAGCAAGCTACCAAGGCTCAGTGGAAGCACTAGGAGACATTTCCCGGTAAGAGTGGCTACCAAGGATAAACAACTAGATAGTCTGATCCCACACATACCAAGCATTTCAATAACATACACACAATATGCTCAATATGTGCAAATACAACATGGCATCACAACATGACTCTACAACTCAAGTATTTTATTCAATAGGCTCCGAGGAGCGAGATATTACAAACATGGGTCTCATGACCCAACATTCAGAGCACACAAATCAAAACACAAGCGGAAGCTTAACATGTCTGAGTACAGACAACTATAAATGAAAAAGGCTGAGAAGCCTGACTATCTACTAGATCCTACCGAGGGCACAAGATCGTAGCTGAGGTAACAAGCTAGACGTCGAAGTCCAAGCGGAACTACTAGCGAGACTGAAGTCTCTATGCAAAAACATAAAATAGGCAAACGTGAGTACAAATGTACCCAACAAGACTTACATCAGAACTAACTACATATGCATCATTATCAACAAAGGGGATGGTGGAGTTTGACTGCAGCAAGCCAGCTTTGACTCGGTGGCTATCCCGAACTATGACTGCAAGTAACTCTTTTGAGGTGGCGCACACGAGTCCACATATTCGCCATATCAATACACCACTATGGATCCGCTCCCGTCTCTCTACGAGAACGCCATCCATAGCACTCATGCTTATCTTGCGTATTTTAGAGTATCCACTTTCACTTGTCTATGAACTGTTATAGGCAACCCAGAAGTCCTTTACCGCGGACACGGCTATTCGAATAGATGATGTTAACCCTGCAGGGGTGTACTTCTTCATACATGTTTCCACCACTTAGCGCCTGCACATGACATGTGCTCGGCAGACTTCAAGCGAAAGTCGACGTGGGTGTTGACCACGACTTACCTAAACACTCAAGTCTCTAGTCCAGGTTTATCTCCTATTCAGGTTCCATCCGCAGGGAGTCCGACCGAAGTTTCCACATACGGCCCCGAACGATGTGTGCAGGGTTCCCGAGACACCAAACGGGTGCCCGGTACACCGTGCCACATGCCTACTGCATCACAGCCCACCCCTCCGGTCAGCGCTGCGCACGGCCTCCAGCATACTACAAACACCAGAAACTACTTGCAACTCCTGGACAAAGGACAAGGGTGATTAAGAAGTCGAACGGGGTCATATTTCAGGGCCCAATGCATGGTAGTAGTTGTTTCATGGATCACAAACACAGAACTCAGTTCCTGAGGATGGCTTCAATGAGACAACCCACCATGTACTCCTACATGGCCTCTCACCAATACCTTTACCAAATCGTGTTCACACACTTAGCTCTCAACAGCAGGACATGTTCACACACCTCCAATTCATCCCTGATGAATCAGACCTGACTCAACTCTAAGCAGTAGCAGGCATGACAAACAAGCATCAATGAGTAGGCACATCAGGGCTCAAACAACTCCTACTCATGCTAGTGGGTTTCATCTATTTACTATGGCAATGACAGGTCATGCAGAGGATAAGGAGGTTCAACTACTGCAGCAAGTAACAGATGAATCGTTGTTGTCCTAATGCAATAAAAGAGAGCAGGAGTGAGAGAGTGGGATTGTATCGGAATGAACAAGGGGGTTTTGCTTGCCTGTCACTTCTGAGGATAGTATAGCTCTTCATCGGTGTCATCGATCTTATCATCGGTATCACGTCTATCGAGAAGGGACAAATACCGGCAACACAGAAGGAAACACAATCAATGCAATGCACAATATGATGCATGATCATGACATGGCAACATGATGTGGTTTGAGCTAATGCAACTAGCAGCAGGTTAAATGAAGTTGGTTTGAACCCTAGGTTCAAATTCAAACTCCATATGCGAAGGTTTAAATGCCATTATAATATTTGGTCTAAACAGCAGCCCTAAGTTGTTCTATCATGCATGAAAATTGTGCAGATGGATAGATTGGATTTTTCTGATCATTTTTCATATCTAATTTATCTCATTTGGAGTTACGGTTGATTTTATATGATTTTTAGAAGTTTTGGATATTTTCTGGAATTTTTTGAATAAAAATAAATCCAGAAATGGGTTTATTGCATCATCACTGCCTCAGGATGACATCAACGAGTCAACATGGCAGTCTAGGTCAAACCTGACGTGTGGGGGCCACACGTTAGTGACACAGGGCTGTTTAGCTCGCTGACAGGTGGGACCGGTCAATGGCCACGTCAACAAGTCAATACTGGCGTGTGGGGTCAGTCAACGTGTGACGCGGCCAGGTCAAACTGACCTATGGGGCCCGTCGTGGTTAGTTTAATCTAAACGCAAACAAAACCCGGTTAGTTAGGGTGTGGGCCCAGCTGTCATTATCATAGGGTTAGACTAATGACATAATTAGTACTAATCTAATCTGCCACGTCAGAGTCACCGGAACCTCGCCGGCGGCGCGGCTCAGAAATGTGCTACAGGCGGCGGTTGGACACGCGGAGACCACCGGGACATAGCCCGTGCTCTCCCGCATCAAGAGGAGGCGGATTTGGGTGCAAGGGTCGCCGGAATCATGCCGGCGACGAGCTTTGGCGGCGACCAGAGTTCGGGTGGGTGTGGGGTTGGCGCTAGGGGGCACGTGGGGAGAAGCTGGTGCTGGCTACGGGCTCCTGGAGACGTGTTGAGCGCGGTGGTGTGCTCAGCTCCGAGCTACAACGGCTCCAGCCACGGTGATGACGAGGCACGGCGGCGGCGAGCTTCGGTCGTCGGTGAGGCGGTAGCTACGGCGTGCAACCGGGAAAACAGAGTGGGGAAGGAGGAGCAACAGCTTACAGTGGTTGCAGCAGGCGTAGAATCAGTCTCGGAGAAGCTCGGGAGGCGGTGAATCGTCGGCGACGATCTTTGGTGGCCGACAAGGGAAACGACATCGGTAGCGGCGTTGCAGCGCGTCCGGGGCCTCGTGGCTCGTCGAGAAGGTCGGGGACGTCGAGATGGAGCTCACAGGCATGGCAAGGGGTCGAGGGGGAGGCGGTGGCCTCAGGAGCAGTAAGCGGCGGCGACGGTGGCGCTCGGGTGAGCTCGGGAAGGAGCTAGAGGGCGAGGGAGAGAGCAGAGAGTGAGGGGAGAGGCAGAGGGGGCTGCGGGGCGTCTCGAGATGCGTCGGGGGCGCCTCGGTGGCAAGCAAGAGGTGGAGCTCGGGCGCGTGTGTTGTCGACACGCCTCTGCCTACTAGCAGAGGTTGAAGACAACCGCTTCAGGCCAGTGGGCTGGGCCGCCAGTGGTCTGCCAGGTGGGTCGGCCAGGTAGGTGGCCCAGGTAAAAATCTCTCTCTCTCTCTCTTTCATCTATTGTTTCTGTTTTTCTATTATTCTGTAGTGTTTAGGGCTTTACTTAAAATACTTAAACAAATCCAAAAATCATGAAACTAATCATGGCTACTGTTTAGAATATATACAACAGTAAACATTTTAGTTTATGATTATTTGAGCATTTAAAATATTTTATAGTATTTAAATGCCCAAATGAAAATACCATTTGATTTAATTTAGAGCCCAAATATGTCATGGAAAAATGTGCAACACCTCTGGTTACTGTTTCCAGCATTTTCCAGAAATGATGAACATTTTTGAAAGCCATTTGGATTCACTGAAATTATTTTAGTTGAACCTAGTGAATTCCTTTGATGCTAGGGTTTAGGCAATCCCTATTTCAAGTTTCAAAAGAATTTAAACATGATGCAACACATGACTAGCTAGCTCAGTGCATACCAGAACTAGGGATGTGACAATTCTTCACTCATATCATTTTGGTAAGAACAAGTGCAATCAACTTCCACATCTTGCACTAGTTCAAGGAGTCACAAACCCTCATGTTGGTAAGGCAAGGGACAAGGTGACCTAATGAATTCATGGACATCATCTTGTGTGTGCATCACTCTATGTCTATGGATATTTTTGTTTGTTCCTTGTGGGACTAACCCATGTAGGTAAGTTGAAAGTGTAACTCACTCCAAAGGATTGCTCCAAATGATCTACATCAACATTGAGCATCTACATCTTCAACACCTACATGAAGTCATCATCGACAAAACCCAAGGTTAGTTCATCCCTCTAAGGGGGGATCTCACATCTAGGGGGAGCTTAACTCTAAGAATTGAGTCAAAGCAACTCTAAAGGTGTGAACACATCAATGCATTATGTAAAAGTGGTAACCCCACTTGAACTTAAACGATGAGTATGACCTATGATCAAATGTTCTCATTTGACTCCTAAGTCAATATACTCATATATAGATGACCTAGTCATCGCCAATTGTTTGATAGATTCTAGAATTGGTTGTGCATGCTTTGCCACATATTTCATTTGCCATCTTATTGTGTGAGCATGTTGGTGCATATTTTACTCATTCAAGGACATCCACTTGTTGTTTTGATTGTTTGGTCATTTTCTTTTTGCTAAGTGGATGGACAAGAATGCCTAAGAACCTTCTTTAGCTATATATGCTTTTCTCATCTCAAACTCTATTCATGCTACATCACAAAATTTGATCAAGTCAGATTCGAACCACTCTGTGTGAGGAGCACTCGGAGTCCCCGATTCGTCATAGACTTAAAATTCCAAAACCTCTTTGTGATTCTCGGTCAGACCGATTCCTCCATTTCAGTCCTACCGAGATCATCAAGTTGATGTGAGTTTTCAATCACGGTGCAACCGATTTGAACTTTTCGGTCTCACCGATTTGCTGTAACTGAACACAGTTATGCATCTCGGTGCCACCGAGTTGTTCCACTCGGTCACACCGACAGGGTCGGGATATATATAGCCACGGGCAAAATTTTGGAAATTTCTCCGAAACCCTTCGCCCGCGCAACAGCTCGCTCTGCCATCGGAGGTCTCTGGATCGTCTCCTTGTCGCCAGCAGCCTCCTGTCGCTGCTCTCCGCCACCATCAATGGATTTCGTCCCCACCATTGTCGCCATAGAAAGTCCACCGCCAAGTTAGGGTATGGACTTGATCTTTGTGCTATCCACGTCTGGTTCCTAGCACATTGGATTTTTATCGAATCTTGCCACGATTGAAATTCTTCTATCCAGCCAAAGTAATCCATAGATTAGATGAGATTCAAATTTTTAGGGTTAGGTTTCCGCCGAAACCATCTCGGACCCACCGAGTTGAAAAACTCGGTCTCACCGATTTGGCTTATGCCATTGCACTAGTGACTCTCGGTCTGATCGAGAATTACTAATTGGTACGACCGATTTGAGGATTCTGTGAAACCCTAGCAGTCTCGGTGCCACCAAACTGTGACTCGGTCCAACCGAGATCATCAATTTAGGTTCCAAAATTGTTTCGGTATCATTGAGTTTAAAAATCGGTTGATCCGAAATGCTTTCTGTGGAAAACTAAAACTGAACTTTTGAATCATTCTTTTGCGAAAATCTCTACATTTTGTGATGCTCATCTATTCTATCTCATCTATAACTCTTCACAGGGTCAGCAGTCAGCTTTTGCAGTATGTCAGATCAGAGTGACAGCCAGAACAGGTCAGAAGAGTAGATGGACTTGAGTGAGGGCACTAGTCCCTCAACTATAAATGAAGGGAGCAGAAGTACTCCTAGCAATTTGCCTAAGGCTACAACTAGGCTAAGGAGGAAAAGAACCTTAGACTTAGAGGATGAAGATTACAAAGCTGAGGAAGATGAGGCTACTTCCAAGAAGGTAGTGCTCAAGAAAGAATATGGCTCTACACATAGCACTAAGCCAGGTCTGAAGAAGAAAGTTCCTGCCAAGAGGACACCAATGCCAAAGGCCAGAAAGTCCACTCAAGTGCCAGCTCAGGCTCAACCTAAAGAAGCACCTGAGAAGAAAGTCACTTCTTCCAAACCTCAGAAAGTCCCCACTGGTGAAACTATGAAGTTCACAATTGAATCAGAGGATGATGGTGATCAGGACAAGAAAAAAAAGAGAGCAAGAACCACAACTTCCAAGGTCCTTGGAAAGCCCTGTATGAGAAGAGATTCTGATGAAGAGGAAGAGGATGCTGCACCAGCACCTAAGGCACCTAAGCTTATGGGTGATGCAATCGGATCAGGGGCTGCAACATCCAAGCCCAAGGAAGCATCCAAAGCTGCCTCCAAGGCCAAGCAAGTTCCAAAGAGGAATACTAGGAGTATTCCAGTTGCTGAGAAGAACAAGGCCCCAGTGCCCAATGTTGCTGAAGATGCAGATGAAGAAGGACAAGTCCTAAGAAAGCTCAAGACCAAGATACCAGACCACAATGATGCCCATCCTGTGGCTAAGGACATGAGAATCAGGAAGGATTCAGGGCTGAGACTGTGGAGGATGGAAGATCCATATGCTTCAAGAAGAAGAACTGCTGTTGACTACATGTTCCACACAAAGGAACAGCAGGACTTTTATGAAACAATTCTGTTGGACAAGAAGACTATAGTCTGTGACATGAGGTGGGTCGACTGGACCTACATCAAGGAAAATGAGCAGCACTATCCTGGAGTGCAAGAAAGCTTTGTTGCTTGTGGAGTTGCTGATTTTGTTGGACAGAAGTTCACCAACTGGAATGATGAGCTTATCATGCAGTTCTACTCCACAACACATTTTTACCCAGATGGTAGAATTGTTTGGATGTCTGAAGGTACAAGGTACCAATCCACTGTTGAAGAATGGGCAAGTCTGATAAATGCCCCCAAGGAAAATGAGGATGACCTGGACATTTATGCAAATAAGAAGTTGGGTCACAATTCAATGGCTCACATGTACAAGGAGATTCCAGACAAGGCAGTAGAAACTCACAAGTTTGGATCAGTTCACTTTCTGCTGTCAGGGTTGCCAACCATCAATTGGATTCTGAGGCACACTCTATTGCCCAAGTTTGGTGACCATAACATGATCAGAGGGCATTCCATCAACATGTTGCATGTGTTTGATGTGCCACAGAAGTTCAAAGTCATGAGCCTAATGATTGAAACAATCAAGAGGACTGCAGCAGATCAGAAGAGGAGCTGTGGATATGCACCTCAGATTCAGGAATTGATCAACTCAAAGATGGGCACAGGGAAATATCAGTTGGATAAGGAACATTTTCCACTTTATCCAGACCTTGAGGACAATGAAGTTGTCATGAATGAAAATGATCCACAATCAGTTCAACCTCAGGAGAAGAAGGAGAAGGCAAAGAAGGAGAAGGCTGCCAAGATGCCAACTCAAGAGGAGGCATCTGAATATTTCTTGAAAACCAAACAGGAGCAGCTTGGTTACTTGATAGCATCTACACTGAGGATTGAGAAAGGACTGGCCACCCTCACTCAGAATCAAGAGAGCCTTGAGAGAATCATGGAACTCAAATTCCATGACCTTGATGTTAAAGTAACTGAGATTCAGTCAGTTGTAGAGCAGCTGCAGGATGATATGCAGGAGAGACAGGGCAAGACTACCACCAATGTGTTTGCCAAAGTGCCCAGAGCCCAGAGGTCAGTTGCAGTGCCAGTGACAGACACTAGAGCAACAAATTCAGCACCAGCTACTGCCCCTACAGTTCCAGTGCAACAAGCTCTAGCATCCACTCCAGCACCCTCTACTTCAACGGAAGCCTTCGTCCAAGGAGTCATCAGGACACCACCACCAGAAGATCAAGCCTGAGAGTCGATCTAGCACTATGCATTTTCTATGAACTTTTTGGTAACTTGTTGCCAAAGGGGGAGAAAAATGTATAGATCATAGGCTTCGAGAGAGAGAGAGAGAGAGTGTTGCTTTTGTTCTCTCTTGCTTTATTTGGTGGTTTTTAAACTTTGTTTGCTTTTGGTTGAGATACTATGCTTGTGAGACATTGATGATCATGTGTTTGATCATAAGCTACACTTATGCATGCTTGATATTATCCTATCTATCTTATGTGATCACTCACTATGCTTGGTGATGAGTGCATGTATTCATTGTTTATTATTTTGAGCGCTCCACCAAGATGTATGTGACATGGAAGAGTAACCCATGAGCCTAATTCATTGTGCATTTGCAGTCCAAAGCAAATATTAACCCATGCACAAATTTAGGGGGAGCTCTTGCTTATCACATACTTCTCAAAGCGATGATGTTATTCAATCTTATTATCATTTGTCGAAGCTTTGATCTATATGTTGTCATCAATTACCAAAAAGGGGGAGATTGAAAGTGCAACTATCCCTAGGTGGTTTTGGTAATTCATAACAACATATAGCTCATTGAGCTAATGCTATTCCAAGACTATTATTTCAGGAAAGCCAATGAATGGCATGGCATGGATGATGAAAGTGGATCCCTCAAAATACTAAGGACAAAGGATTGGCTCAAGCTCAAAAGCTCAAGACTCTTCATTTTACATTTTAGTGATCCAAGATCACATTGAGTCTATAGGAAAAGCCAATACTATCAAGGAGGGATGAGGTGTTGCTTGATGAGCCTCTTGCTTCATGTGCTTGGTGATATGCTCCAAAACCCTCAACTACTTTCCCACATCCACAAATGACCTAAACCCAAAGCCAAAATTGGTCACACCGATTCTTCCTATCCGGCACCACCGATTCCAAAAGTCATAGCCACTGCCACAAACCCTAAGCAAATTGGTCTTACCGATAGGGATCTCGGTCTCACCGAGATGGGGTTGTAATCTCTCTATTTCCCTTCGTAACGTCTCGGTCTAACCGAAGTGAGCGATCAGTCCCACCGAGATTGCAATGTAAACTCTCTGTTTCCTTTTTGTAACATTTCGGTCTCACCGAAAAGAGCAAATCGGTCCCACCGAGTTTACCTGACCAACTCTCTGGAAAGCTTATTACCAAATCGGTCTCACCGAGTTTGTGTAATCGGTCTTACCGAGATTACGTTATGCCCTAACCCTAACCGAATCGGTCTCACCGAGATGCATGTCAGTCCCACCGAAAATCACTAATGGTCACTAGGTTTACTAAATCGGTCCGACCGAGTTTAACGATTCGGTCCCACCGAGTTTGGTAAATTGTGTGTAACGGTTAGATTTTGTGTGGAGGCTATATATACCCCTCCACCTCCTCTTCATTCATGGAGAGAGCCATCAGAACGAACCTACACATCCAACTTACCATTTCTGAGAGAGAACCACCTACTCATGTGTTGAGAAAAAGATATTCCATTCCTACCATATGAATCTTGATCTCTAGCCTTCCCCAAGTTGCTTTCCACTCAAATCTTCTTTCCACCGGATCCAAAACCTATGAGAGAGAGTTGAGTGTTGGGGAGACTATCATTTGAAGCACAAGAGCAAGGAGTTCATCATCAATGCACCATTTGATACTTCTTGGAGAGTGGTGTCTCCTAGATTGGCTAGGTGTCACTTGGGATCCTCTGACAAGATTGTGGAGTTGAACCAAGGAGTTTGTAAGGGCAAGGAGATCGCCTACTTCCTGAAGATCTACCGCTAGTGAGGCAAGTCCTTTGTGGGCAACGACCATGGTGGGATAGACAAGGTTGCTTCTTCGTGGACCCTTCGTGGGTGGAGCCCTCCGTGGAATCACGCAGCCGTTACCCTTCGTGGGTTGAAGTCTCCATCAACGTGGATGTACGATAGCACCACCTATCAGAACCACGCCAAAAACATCCGTGTCTCCAATTGCGTTTGAATCCTCCAAACCCTTCCCTTTACTTTCTTGCAAGTTGCATGCTTTAATTTCTGCTGCCTATATACTCTTTGCATGCTTGCTTGAATTGTGTGATGATTGCTTGACTTGTCCTAAAATAGCTAAAATCTGCCAAACTCTAAAATTGGGAAAAGGTTAAGTTTCTATTGCTAAGTAGTCTAATCACCCCCCCTCTAGACATACTTCAAGGTCCTATAGCTTTACACCAGCCGAGATTATGAGGCCGGTTTGGTGAATCTGATGAAGGAACGTTATGAGGTAATCTTCCAAACACCATCTTATTTCTGTACATTCACTGTATTGTAGCCCCCAAGGGCTGGTTTATCTCTTAAAGGTAAACCTGGTCTTCAAAGATAAAGAACACTTTGACTTCGTAGCCCCCAAGGGTCGGTTTATCTTTGGAAGACGAACCGGGACTTTTATATTCCATACTGTATATTGTTGGCTTTCCTTGCGTATTTTTTGGATCAAACACACATTAGCCCCCAAGTGCCAAGATTAAAACTTGTATTGATCCTTGGGACTTTAAACAATTAGTAGTGAAGAAGCAATCCTCATTAGCCCCCAAGTGCCAAGTGTATAACTAGTTATATGCTTGGGACTTTGACAATATTTACATGCTCCTCCTCTGTCTGTAACAGGCTGATATAAATCGCCAAGGCACTCAAATTGCCGATCTTCAAGAGAACGTCAAGACCCAACAAGCAGAAATGTCCAAGGCCAAAGATGAGCTTAAAACCGCTTTGTCCGCCATGGAGCAACTCAAAGAAGGGTTCCAGACGGAGCGTGCCAACTGGGAGACGGAGAAAAATGCATTGCTGAAGCGGGCGGAAGACGCCGAATCAGCTCTTAAACCGGTGGCGGAAGAGCTAACTGGGTTGAAGCGCCAAGTGAATGCAATGACTTCTACAGTATTTGGTAAGTAGTCTTGCCAAGACTTTGTGAATGACCATGTTTGTAATTTGCCGGTTTAACATGAAATTCTTAAACCATTATAGGTGGCCGCATTGCTCATCTGGGTTCTGATATGCGGATGAAGCTGAAGGCAGCGTACGCTCTGATTGAACAACTATATACCGGTGCCCAACGGGTTATCTGTGCAGCTTCATACAATAATCCGGCCCCCACTTTGATCAAGAATACTCTAGCAAAGTTATCTGTAATGCCGGCACAAATAGAAGAGATGAATTGATCTGCTGTCAGGGCTGGCGCTTTGTTGGCACTTACCCGAGCCAAAGCATGGATAGCTGACCTTGATCCGGTGGATATTGCCAAGGGCTTCCCCAGTGAACAAGAGAACGGGGCAGAGTTTGATAACGAAGCCCTCAAAGCTGTGACAAGGGAGATGCGCCCTCTGGCGAGTCAACTGGCAGAAGAAGCTAACTTGACGGTTCACCGGTCCTTCTACGCTGCCAACAACAAACGGGTTGACACTGTCATACCGGAAGTGCAAAATCTTATTCCGCCAATCTGTAAGCACACTTATGCCCCTGATGTTGATCCGGCTGAACTTATAAGTGAAGAGGCTGTCTTTCAGGATTTAACCCGGATTGACTGGACCACCACTGACTTCCAGCTACTGGATGAAGAAGAGGAGGCTGAACCGACGCCAGATGATCCATCAACATCACGTCAACATGGTGATGAACCCTGACCCGGCAATCTGATTGATGTGTTATGAACTTTGATCTATGGAAAGGAAACAAGTCCATTTTTTGGGCCTTGAAGCACCTTGTAATAGGCTAGTGAAAATACTTTGATCTGCTGCCATCGTGCACTGAGATATACTTTGTTTGATCTGCCGTAACAATTTCAGTGCTGGCTTATATATTTTGATAATGCGATGTAATCCCTATGTCTATATAAAAAGATCTGACTGGGCGGTTTACCGCTGGACGGGTCATAATGCCCAAGATAAAGCCTGGTTAATAACCAAAGTGGAATAAATATGAAATAACTCATACATGTGATATGAAATCACTTGATAAGGGTGGAAGCCCAAATTTGTGAGTTGTCAAGACACTTATCCTATAATGATAGAATGAATAAGTCATGCCGGGTTATAATGAACACCAGATGATCATACTGGAGACATATAGTCAAAGCCAGGCCGGGTTAACAAACACCAGTTTGATGAGATGGTCTGACAACTTATAGCTGAAAGCCAAGCTGGGTTAACAAACACTGGGTTAACATTATGACTGAAAAGCCACACGGGTCAAAGAACACCAGTTTAAAACAAATTCATCAAAAAAGGTGAAAACTAAGCAAGAAAAGCAAACAAGAAACCATGTAGTCAAGGCTTTTCAAGGGCGGCCAGGCCCAAATTCGAGGCTTTTCATGGGCTGCTAGGCCACTGAGTTAAACCATTTTGCAAAGCCTTTTAAGATGGGCCTCCAACTAACCAATCGTCGTTTTAACTTTGACAAGTTCAGGGTCTGTATAAGATTGACTTGTCAAATGTTCGGCGGGTCGTGCCAGGATTACCTGGATAGGAGTGACTTACTTGATGAAGGCAGGTTAAACCAGGGTTTTAGGTGAATACACCAGGCTTCCAAGCCGTGGGTCGATACCCAATTACTAGGGTCCTTTCAAACTCTTTGTGGCTTTTGCACAAAAGAGCCCCAAGTAACTTTGTGAGCTGTGCTCAATGGATGCCTATGTTTGAGCTTGTATAACATCCATACTCTCTTTGGCCCCTTGGGTGTGAAGCTCCCAAGCTGTATTGTGGCATTATAGCCGGTTTAATGGACAAGGTGAGTCATCGCTTTGAGAGCAGAAGCCCCCTTGTAACCAAGAAATATTGGAAGAACGGCAGAGGCCCTGCTTGTAGCAAGGATGCCGGTTTATTATATTGATCATAATATATACATTGTCATAATATGTACATAGGGAAATCCTATGGCTCAGGTGTAATAATGCCGAAGGAGAGCTATGTTCCATGGCCGTCGGGTCTCCTCCTCAGAACTGCGTGAGTCTTCTCGAACGTCAATGAGGTAGTAAGATCCGTTGTGCAGATTTTTGCTGACCACAAAGGGTCCTTCCCAAGGTGGGGATAACTTGTGCATATCGGTCTGATCCTGGATGAGCCGAAGCACTAAGTCGCCTTCTTGAAAGGTTCGTGTTTAACCGGGCAGCTGTGATAACGCCACAGGTCTTGTTGATAAACCACCGACCGAGCCAAAGACATGTCCCGTTTCTCATCTAACAGGTCCAACGCCTCTTGACGCGCTTGCTCATTGTCTACTTCAACATAATTGGCAACTCGGGGCGAGTCATGACGAATATCACTTGGGAGGACAGCCTCAGCCCCGTAAACCATGAAGAAAGGTGTATAACCCGTGGATCGGTTTGGGGTGGTGTTTATACTCCATAACACAGATGGTAACTCTTCCACCCAACAACCCGGCATCCGCTGCAAAGGAACCATAAGCCTGGGCTTAATACCCTTCAAGATCTCTTGATTCGCCCTCTCGGCTTGACCATTGGACTGAGGATGAGCCACGGATGCTATATCAAGCCGGATGTGCTCTCGTTGGCAGAACTCCTCCATCTCACCTTTAGAAAGGTTTGTGCCATTATCTGTGATGATGCTGTGTGGAAACCCAAAACGGAAAATGATCTTTTTGAGAAATTGAACCGTCGTGGCTGCATCACACTTACTGACAGGCTCCGCTTCAACCCATTTAGTGAACTTGTCAACCGCCACCAACAGGTGGGTCTTCTTATCCTGGGAGCGCTTAAAAGGTCCCACCATATCAAGCCGCCAAGTGGCAAACGACCAAGTGATAAGAATCATCCGTAGCTCCTGAGCCGGAACATGAGCTCGACATGAAAATTTCTGACAAGTGTCACACCTCTTTACCAGATCCTCCGCATCAGCATGAGCTGTTAACCAATAGAACCCATGACGAAAGGCTTTAGCCATGAGGATTTTGAACCGGCATGGTGACCACAGTCCCCTTCATGGATTTCACGGAGAATCTCTTGTCCTTCTTCAGGGGAAATACAACGTTGAAAAACGCCTGAAACACTGCAACGGTGTAACTCGCCATTGTGAATAACCATGGACTTGGACCGCCGGATTATCTGTCTAGCAAAAACCTCATCATTTTGTAACTCGCCCCGGTTTAGATACGCCAAATATGGAACCGTCCAATCCGGAGTAGTATGTAAAGCGGCCACCAACTGGGCCTCCGGATCAGGAACAGCTAGATCCTCCTCTGTAGGCAACTTAACAGACGGGTTATGCAAGATATCTAAAAAGGTATTGGGTGGTACCGGTTTACGCTGAGATCCCAGCCGGCTTAAAGCATCTGCTGCCTCGTTTTTGCGCCGGTCAATGTGATCAACCTGATAACCCTTAAAGTGACCTGCCACAATATCCACCTCGCGTCTGTAAGCCGACATTAGTGGATCCTTAGAATCCCAAGTACCAGAAACTTGCTGAGCCACCAGATCAGAATCTCCAAAATAGCGAACCCGGCTCAAGTTCATTTCCTTAGCCACCCGGAGACCGTGGAGTAAGGCCTCGTACTCAGCTGCATTGTTAGTACAAGGAAACATTAAGCAGAGAACATAACAAATTTTATCACCTCGAGAGGAAGTAAGAACAACTCCAGCCCCCGAGCCCTCCAATTGCCTGGATCCATCAAAGTGAATGGTCCAGTATGTATTATCTGGTTTGTCCTCTGGTGCCTGTAACTCGGTCCAATCATTGATGAAGTCAACAAGTTCCTGTGACTTGATTAATGTCCGAGGCATATACTTCAATCCGTGCAGGCCAAGTTCAATTTCCCACTTTGCAACCCGGCCAGTCGCCTCCCTGTTCTGAATTATATCGCCCAAAGGGGCTGAACTGACCACTGTAATGGGATGGCCTTGAAAGTACTATTTGAGCTTCTGACTTGCCATAAAAACCACATAAACCAGCTTCTGCAAATGCGGATACCGTTGCTTTGACTCGATAAGTACTTCACTGATGTAGTAAACCGGCCGTTGAACCGGGTATTCCTGACCAGCCTCTCTGCGCTCCACCACAATTGCCACGCTGACAGCACGGGCATTAGCAGCCACGTACAATAACAAGGGCTCTTTGTCAACCGGAGCAGCAAGAACCGGCGGTTCAACCAACTGCCGCTTTAAGTCCTCAAACGCCACATCAGCTGCATCACTCCAGACGAAATCGTCTGTCTTTTTCAACATCTGATATAGAGGAATTGCTTTCTGTCCCAAACGGCTGATAAATCGGCTAAGGGCGGCAATTCGACCCGCCAGGCACTGAACATCATTGATACACTTCGGCTTAGCCAAAGATGTAATCGCTCTGATTTTTTCCGGATTAGCCTCAATGCCTTTGTTGGATACCAGAAAGCCTAAGAGCTTGCCTGCCGGAACACCAAAAACACACTTGTCCGGATTAAGCATCATTTTGTAAACCCGGAGATTGTCAAACATTTCCTTGAGGTCATCTATCAAGGTTTCCTTCTTCCTAGATTTTATCACAATGTCATCCACATAGGCATGAACATTACGCCCAATCTGCATGTGAAGACAATTTTGCACACAACGCTGATAAGTTGCCTGGGCACTCTTGAGCCCAAAGGGCATAGAAACATAGTAGAAGGCTCCAAAGGGAGTGATGAAGGATGTCTTCTCCTGGTCCTTAACTGCCATTTTAATCTGATGATAACCTAAATAAGCATCCAAAAAACTCAGGCGCTCACAACCCGCCGTCGCATCAACAATCTGATCAATACGCGGGAGAGCAAAAGGATCTACCGGACAAGCCTTGTTCAAATCTGTGTAGTCCACACACATACGCCAAGTGCCGTTTTTCTTAAGTACGAGCACCGGATTAGCCAACCACTCGGGGTGAAACACTTCGATGATAAACCCAGCAGCCAACAGCCGGGCTACCTCTTCACAAATGGCCTTGCGTCTTTCCTCGTTAAACCGCCAAAGAAATTGCTTGACCGGTTTAAACTTGGGATCAATATTGAGAGCGTGCTCAGCGAGTTCCCTCGGTACACCTGGCATGTCAGAAGGCTTCCATGCAAAAATGTCCCGGTTCTCACGGATGAACTCGATGAGCGCGCTTTCCTATTTCGGATCCAGATTGGTGCTAATGCTAAACTGTTTGGATGAATCGCCAGGAACAAAGTCAACAAGTTTAGTCTCATCAACCGGTTTGAACTTCAGGGTCGGGTCATGCTCAGTGGTGGGATTCTTGAAAGGAGTCATGTCTGCCGGATCAACATTGTCCTTATAAAACTTCAGCTCCTCCGTAGCACAAACCGACTCAGCATAAGCCGCATCCCCTTCCTCACAATCCAAAGCGATCTTTCGACTTCCATGTACTATTATAGTTCCCTTGTGACCCGGCATTTTAAGCTGTAAATAGATATAGCAGGGTCTCGCCATGAATTTTGCGTAAGCCGGCCGTCCAAACAGTGCGTGATACGGGCTCTGGATTTTTACCACTTCAAAGGTTAACTTTTCAGACCTGGAATCATGCTCGTCTCCAAACACAACCTCCAAAGAGATCTTGCCAACAGGATATGCCGATTTACCTGGTACTACACCATGAAATACAGTGTTGGATGGTTTAAGACTTTTGTCTGTCAACCCCATAGGATGAAAAGTCTCATAGTACAGGATGTTGATACTGCTCCCTCCATCCATCAGGACTTTGGTAAACTTGTAACCTCCCACCTGAGGTGCTACTACCAAAGCAAGTTGACCCGGATTGTCAACCCGGGGCGGATGATCCTCTCTGCTCCACACGATGGGCTGCTCGGACCACCATAAGTAACGTGGCACTGCCGGTTCAACAGCATTAACTGCCCTTTTGTGAAGCTTTTGATCTCGTTTACATAGGCTAGTAGTGAACACATGATACTGCCCACCATTCAACTGCTTGGGGTGACTTTGATAACCTGATTGCTGCTGATTCCCTTGACTATTCTGTTGGCCATTACCACCTTGGTTATGCGGGTTGCCCTGATTATTATGAAATCCAGAGCTTGAACCGCCGCCGCCATGAAAACCTGGACCTGAACCACCCGACGGACCCTGATCATACCGGAAGACATCGGAATTCTTGAACTCCTTCATGATCTAACAATCTTTCCACAGATGTGTGGAAGGGGCCTCCTAGGTCCCATGCTTTGGGCAGGGCTGGTTCATCAAACGTTCCAGATTCATCCCTCCACCGCGCTGGGGCGGTTTACCTTTACGACGCTGCATATTGGTGTTAGCCACAAGATCTAAATTATCTGCCTTGCACTTACCATTATTCCCATGGCCTCCTTGGTTGTGATGCTGTCCCTTTGCACCACCGTTCTTCTTTCCCTTCTCCGGCTTCTCATCATCAAAATTGGGATCCTTGGTATTATCAGAATCGGCATACTTGACCAAGGCTGCCATAAGGGTTCCCATGTTGTTGCAGTGGCTCTTGAGCCATCCCAACTTCATCTTTAGTGATCTAAACCGGCAATTACGCTCCAGTGTTATAATCGCTTGCCCGACGTTAATCTGGTCAGACGAATGCAATACTTCTGAAACCCGGCGTACCCAATGAGTTGTTGACTCGTTCTCCCCTTGAACACAAGCATCCAGATCCACAATGGACATGGGATGTTTGCACGTGTCTTTGAAATTGGCTATAAACCAGGCCTTCAACTGATCCCATGACTCGATGGAGTTAGCTGGTAAATTTATCAACCAAGTACGGGCTGTCCCTTCCAACATCATTGTGAAGTACTTTGCACAGGCCGCTTCATCCACATCTAGCATCTCCATTGCCATCTCATAACTCTCGACCCATGCCTCAGGTGGCTGATCCGCAGTGTAATTAGGCACTTTACATGGACCCTTGAAATCCTTGGGCAGACACACATTACGGAGAGCCGGAATAAGACACGACACTCCCTAGGAACTGAAGGCAAGCCCGGTGCCTTGGTCTACTGACGCCGCTGGCTGAATCGGGGCGGGTTGATGACGACCCAAAGCGGCCTCCCTTCGTGCTCTGCCATTATCCACCACATCTTGAGCATTACGACGCCGCGCACTGCTAGACACTTCCGGTTCATCTATGTGCCTGCTATAGCTTGGGCTCGGACGAGGGGTTGAACGAATTCTATCCCGGCTATAGGAATAAGCCTGCTGCTGCACCACGGTGGTTTGAAGAAGGTCCCTAATCCCGTCGCGTTTTAATCACCGCTAGTGAATCGCCCTCCATCGGAATGGCTGCCAGGCGAGATGCTGCGGCAATCATGTTATCCAAAGGGCTCGAGAAGTGACCCGGTGTTGTAGACACGTATTGTGGTGGGTTATCCGTTTGCCAAGGTGGTTCCGTCATCCGTGGTTGATCCGGCGCTGCCCTAGGCGCATCGGTCCGGTTTGCAGCTGCTGGATTGCTCGGCCCAGCGCCTGGTGTTTGAAAGAGGTTCAATCCTTCGTAAACCGACGGTAGACGAGACCGGTACTTCCTTCACATTACATCGTCTGATGCGTTTCGATCCAGCATGAGTCGGTAGTTCTGCGCCTGTATCTGCTGTGACTGGGCATCTAAAGCGGCCCTTTCTTCAGCCATCCTAGCATCCTCAATTGCCAGATCCTCCTTAGCCCGTGTTATCTGGTCCTTCAGCTTCGCAATGTCCGCATTGTGCTGATCCCGCATCTCCGGGGTAACCGCCGTGGTTAACAAGGTCGCCCAGGCATCCATCAACCCGGAGAGGACTTGAGCCAGTCGACGCGCCAGGGCTCCTGCCGCGGCCGCTGATCCGGTATTCATTGCCGCTGTAGATGAAGACTGCAAAGTAGGCTGTGTTCCGGCCATGTACACAGTAACCCGACTGGGCGGTTCAAGGAGGTCCGGAATACTGTTGCCATCGGAATATCCTTCGAACACACCATCATGAATCTGGTATAGGGACTCGGTCTCACCAGTGGATGACTCACCGTCGGAATAAACAGCCGTCTCGCCTTCAGACACCGGTTCAGATCTGATCCCATGGACACATCCTACAAACACACGCTTCACGGCAGGCTTAACCCAGGCTGGACTCGCACGCTGAGCCGTCTCGACGAGGTCGGTGCAGATGTCCGGCTCAGGGCCAGGTTCGCCGATCTTGCCGATGAAGACATGAATTCCGCCAAAGGGGACCCGGTATCCGTACTCGATTGAACCAGCCTCGGGGCCCCATCCTTCATCGTCAATTTAAAGCTTGCCGCAACGACTCTTGGTCATCCAGCCAACCACGTATCCCTTGAGTCCTTCAGAGCTGCCCTTCAAGAACTCGAAACCATCGTGCGATAGCCCCACGATGGGCGCCAACTGTCGTGGAATTAACACGTCAGATGTCCTCATGGAAGGACTTAGTCGCAGAGCCATCGCAACGGGTTAGCTTGAAGGGGTTAAACCGGACTAGGGACACGGGAGTTTATACTAGTTCGGCCCCTTCGATGAAGGTAAAAGCCTACGTCTAGTTGTGATGGGATTGATTGGGTTTCAATGACCAGGGAGCGAATACGCTTGCCTAAGTCTCGAGTTGTTGTTTTTTGTCCCTGAACCGCCGCCGGGTCGTCCCTTTATATACATAGGTTGATGCCCGGCCGGTCTACAGATTCCCGAGGCCGACTCATACAAGTGTCCGGCTCGGTCTCTCCTTTCCTAACTTACATTACAAGTTACATAACCATGACAGTTTACTACTATGGGCCTTAATCCGCCCTTGGGCCCTGGGCCTCTAAGCTTCATTAGTAAAACGCCATCTTCTGAATCTTCATGGGCTTCAATGTAGTCGAGGGTGAACCGGGCCCTCCTGGCCGGTTTACACTTTAGTAGTTATATCCCCAACACTCACCATTACGACCAGCCTCAATCTACATACAACTTTGCTCTCTCTCCAGATTTATTACATGGCACATCATCACTATGTCCTAGGTGGCAAATTAACCAACACCTATCTTACGACTGTTGGAGATGCCCTTAGCAACACCATTTCATTGCAAGAGGTCACTCCTTGGCAAATGCAATAAATACTAGTACTCCCTGTGTCCCATAATATAAGAACGTTTTTGGCACTACACTAGTGTCAAAAACGTTGTTATATTATGGGACGGAGGGAGTACGAAGAAAGAGATAGAGAGGAGTAAAAAAATACACTTATAGCCAACCTTGTTGTAGTATGAGTGACTAAGTGATGACTACGTATGACATGCCAACATCAGATAGCCTAACGCGCCATGTTAAATCTCCAAGGGCGCGACCGCGTGAGCGACACGACGGTCGTGGTAGGCGCGACCATGACACGGTTTGCTGGCAGCCCTTGGATCTGATATCAAACGGTCGCCTGCTATGTTGCTGAAAATTTGCAGAATAACCCTCCAGGATAGGATATTCACCCATAGGTCAAGAATCATGCCATGCAGCCGTTTGATCTCAGATCCAAGGGCTCTCGGAAGCCTGTATCATGGGAGAATGGAAAGCCACTACCCTGCCGTTCGCACGCTGGCAGTTCGCTCCAACTCGTCCCCCCACGTCCTTCAATACTATGGCGGTTCACTCCTAGTTGTCCCATCCATTCACATTATGGCAGTTCCACTAATCCTATTCCTCCTCCCAAATCCATGGTGTCCCAAATCTCCCCGATCGGCGGTGAGTACAAGGTTAGAACCATCACCGGCGATGAGTTCGATGTCATCTACACCTGTTCTTCCGTGATGGTAAAAAGGATGCCTTTCTCGCTTCAGACGCATGTTCGAAGACTCAGATGATGAGTGGGTCGCTGGGCTAGATGTTGAGTACACAACAGTCCTGGGACAAGAGAAGGATCTAAAGGACGAAGAGAGGAAGAAGCCCGCTTGATCCAAGTTTGCGTGCATGACTTATGCTTGGTCAGGGTGCTTAGTTTTCTCAAAGAATTCCAGGGTGCTTAGTTTTATTTGAGGGGTGGGTTGTGCACTTGTGCTGGACACCATTATTGTGACAAGCCTTTTTAATAGTACTATATGCCTAATTTAGCGACAAGCGCTCTCTATATGTTCCATCTTTTTTTCAATTTCAAGTTTTGCTCCATGGCGCAATCCATCGATACTACTACTGTACAAAAGTGGAGTATATACATTTTTTAAAAGGCTAGAGGGCGGGGCTGTCTAGCTTGATCGGTTTCACGAGAGGTGAGGGCCTTTGTGATTTGACGGCTCATTACTGTTATCAAATCGAATAGTACTACGCCGCCTGCTGCATGCCCGGTGCCTCCATTAAACCCCTCCGTTAAACCCGCATGCAAACCGAGAATCCTACTCCGGCCACACGTCCGTTCATGAGCGGGCCGGAATTAAACGCAACACCGGCCGAGCTCCTCCCGTCCGCCCTCAGTTTAAACGAGGCCAGACGCCGGCCAAGCTCCTACCGTCCGCCCTCTATTTACAGGAGGCCAGACAGACAGCGGGCAAGAATCGCACCCCTCCGCCGCTCCCCCGTCTCCCCCGTCACCATTTTCTCCACTCTTCCGATGGCTTCCGATGAGCCGTTCTCCGGCGTATTACCCGGCTGGGTGGCCCGTCGAGCCCTCCGGATACGGGCGAGGCTGATTGGTGCTTCACCAACCTCGCTTGGCCCGACGGAGCCAGTTGCCGCCCCAAGCAGGTGCATGGTTCAGCAACTCGCCGCTCCAATTCAGCTCGATGAGGAGTGGCGAGTTGCTCCACGCCGGCACGGCGGTGAGCACGCCAGTACGGGCGCCGTCGCTGCCGCGTCCTACCGCGCCACCAGTGTCTACGGTGACCGCGCCTCCCGTGTCTGTGGGCACGCCTCCCGTGCCTGCGGCAGCGCCATGTAGGTAAAGACAGAAGCCGGGTGCGTAGAGAGCGACGAGTCGGTGGCCAGCTACTCCATGTCCGCCACCATCATCGAGGAGAAGTAGAACACGGGAGGCCGCTGCCACTTGGGAACCATGAAGGCCACCGCTGAGGCGACGACCGCGGATTCAGGTGGTTTCTTTGCTGCTTCGTCTCTTCCGAGGACCTTCGTCGACCCCGCAAGTGTCTGACGGACATGAGGAAGACAAAGGGATCCGCGGGCGGCCATCTAGAACTAAAATAAGTCTAGATACATCCATTTCTAGGACAAGTATTTCCGGACGGAGGGAGTATTAATTATACAAGAGAGCCGGATTGGCACGTCTTAGTTCCTATTAATGTAATGAAATCCATCATGTTTATATGAAGATCCGGCTTTTTTATACGAAATCCTTGATGCTTATATGAAATCAGTCCGTGTTTGCACGAATTTCATCTGGTTGGTTAGAGTTGTAAAAATGTATGCCGCTGGCGTTTGATATCGTCCTCCACAGAAGGAAGCGGGAGGAAATTTGCCAGCTGCCGTTGGAGATGCTCTTTATGCTGGAAATAATAGAGTGACATCCAATCCATTTGACTTAATTGCCTGTATGATTGTCCCTCTATAAAAAGTTAATTGCGTGTACAGTGTACACGTGACTTGCAGGGTGGCTACAGCTTCGTACAGAAAGTTAAAAAGAAACAAGTCCATCCTTAATCTTGTATTCTAAGTACTTTGTGGGTTCCACTGTTAGTACAGTAGCGAAATAAGTATATATTAAATAAGTAGAGTAATATATAATATAAAAATCTAAAGTTAAAAGACAGAATTCAAACTCATGTCATCGCGTTGCGAGCATCCGACGCTAACCAGCCCAGCACATTTTTGTTGTAGACCATACTGGAGATAATCTCCATGTCTAATCTTATATATACTCCATTTGTTCCTAAATATTTATCTTTTTCAGATTTCAAATGGACTACCACATATGGATGTGTATGTAGACATATTTTAGAGTGTTGATTCACTCATTTTGCTCCGTATGTCTTTTCAGGAAGGGGTCAGATTTGTCCTTGATTTATTTATGAGGTATCCAGATGGCACTGCACCGCCAAGAAAAGAGGGTAACATCAAAATTATGGACTACTTTTTTGAGTATGTTAGTAAGGTCCGGTCATAGTCACTTGTTGAAATCTCTAAAAACACAAATAAAACAGAGTTGGTGATGATGGTGTGCGTGCCATCCTGCAATATAGGCCATCGGATTTATATCTAACGGATAGGAAAGAAACTATGGCAATTTTGCAAAAATATACCCACACGTCTCTCCACGTTTGCAAATAAGGCCTTCCCTCGTTCAGCCTTTTCTCTCACAAGATAAACTACTCATACAAATGCATCTTGATGTTCCATGCAACACACGGGCAGCTAGCTAATTTCTTTTAAAATAGTTGCTGCGATAATTGGGTTGAAGTGATATATTTTATGTCTGCCTCGAATGATTTCAGATTCACTAGTAGTAACAAAGAACAGGTTGCCTTGTTAATTAACAGAAAACAGGGTGAAAACAATCACATGAGGCCGGTAAAAACAAGGCACACTGGGTTCAGCGTCATCGTCACTACAGCTGTGCGCGCGCGAGAAGTCTACATATCGAGGGGGCTACCAAGTGAGGCACCGAGACACAATGTTTGAGAGAGAAACCAATTGACACATTATGATCAGATCGAGTTGTCACCCTTCTCCTGTCATTGTTGGGGGGAGGGAGAGAAGGACGTATCGAGAGTGTGCGCGGTAGGCACAGAGGCACAACTAGCGAGTGTGTGTGTGTGTGTGTGTGTGTTTGAAAGAGGAGTAGATAGATTATTATCAAGATCGATGTGCCACCCTACTCCTTCAGTGCCGGGTAGTGTGTGTTTGTATGTTTGAGAGAGAAGCCAGTTGATAGATCAGTATCAAGATCGAGGTGTCACCCTACTCCTTTAGTGTCGGGAAGTGTGGGTGTGTGTGGGGGGGCAGTGACACTCACATATCTATACTCTTATAAAAAAACAGAGTTGGTGATGATGGTGTTCCTGCCATCCTGCAATATAGGCCATTCGATTTATATTCGACGGACAGGAAGGAAACGATGGCAATTTAGCAAAAAGATACCCACACCCCTCTCCGCATTTGCAAATAAGGCATTCCCTCGTTCATCCTTTTCTCCCACAAGATAAACTTCTCATACAAATGCATCTTGATGTTCCGTGCAACGCATGGGCATCTTGCTAGTAGGGAGAATCAGTTTGTGTGACACATATCTAGCTATATTAAGGGATAGGTAGATAGCATATGTGTGAGAGACATTATTATACTGACATTAGTGGCTGTGGGTGGGCGGAATTAAAGGGGTGGGCGTGTTAGACATAGAGAGCGTGTGTGTTTCTGTGTGAGAGTATTGTAGGACGGGGTAGAAAGACGAATTTAACCCTGATGGAGGGAGAGAAATACACGAAGTGCGCATGTGTGATTCCGATGCCCACAGGGAAATGAGATATGTATGAGTGTGAGAGAGATTGCACAATTCATTCATGTACCACTATCTAGCGACCGTGGACGCGCATCGCTTGAACATAAGTCAATATCTACTTCGTATCGTGGACAAAGGTACAATATCGATTCAACACTATAAAGACTGGACACTCACATATCACATTTTTTTCTATTTAAATAAACCTTTTCAGTTGTGCATGCCAAAGTTACAGTGATGTTTCTTCAAACAACCAATGTAGCTATCATGTACATGCACCATTGTTACTCTTGCATTCAAATTCATTAGTCTTGGATGATTTAAGTTTCTATTTTGAAGTAATATATGTAATATTCATATATGAATTCAACGGGTACGCAATTTATGAAATGGAGGCTATGTAATCATATGAGGTAACACTTTTAAGTAGCTGACTACAATATCCATTTCTTTTTGTGTGCCTCTACACTAACACGTCAATGCATTATGTTTAAAGTAAATAACCAATGGCACTAAATTATCTATTTACACGAGAAATACATAGGCTGAGCGTTTGATCCCTTTTTTTGTGAACACGCCACTACACCCGTACAATTGACCGCGCCCGTGTGAACATCCAAGTTATTGGCTCGTCATCCCGAGTTATTGTCTTTTTTTCTGGGGTGGATTTCACACCAGTTATTAACCGCTGACGCGTGCCCCGTGTATACAGTCTAGCATGACCTTCCCGCTAGCACGGTCCAAAATTAGTTGAAACTAGATACGAACGATCCCACAGGCGGCAAGATCTCCCGCCTCCTTCTAAAATTTCCGCCATCTTAGTCTTTAGCATGCGAAATCCCCCTTTTGTCCTTGGTGCACGGAGACCAACAGTTACAATACCGCCCTCATCTACATGATAGGTCGGGGCTGCTTTGGTAACTTCCGGTTCCCCCCACTACACGGCACCCCCATTTCCTCTTCCCCTCCCGCAAAAACGACTAACTCCACAACACCAGAGCATATTACGTCACGCCGTCCATACTTCATCGCCCTTTCTCCCCTCCCCTCTTGAAACCCTAGACTACTCATCCATCGGCGTACCATAGCCCATTCACTGCCAGCGGCGTCCACCTCGCTGGATCTGCTTCTGTGGCCGCATCTACCCCTCCCACCTCCCCTAGAAACAAGTAGACTGCTCATCCACCACTGTACCACAACCCATTCAGTGTTGGCCTTGTCCACGGCGCCGGATATGCTTCGCCGGTACTCTCGTCAATCTCCGCGCATCTGCAGCGGCTCATTCGTACTCGCCACCAGAGACGCTTCGTCCACACCCCCCGGAGCCGCCCCACCGATGCCCCCGTCGACGGCCTCTGATCCTCTTCGCCGACACCTTCCTCAACCCTACCGGAGCCGCTTCGCTGACACCTTCCTCAACACTACCGGAGCCGCTTCTCCGACACCATCGTCAACCCTACCGGAGTAGCTTCACCTATACCATTCTCAACCTTACCGGGGCCGCTTTGCCAACTCACAAGTCCACGGCCTCAGATCCGCTTCCTCGCACCCTCATCCAACCTACCGGAGCAGTTTCTAACGCCCTATCCACGGCCGCAGATCCCCATCGTCGATACCACCCTTAACCCAACCACCGGAGCAGCTTCCGACGCCCCATCCATGGCCGCAGATCCGCATCGTTGACACCATCCTTAACCCAACCACCGGAGCAGCTTCTAACGCCCCGTCCACGGCCGTAGATCCGCGTCGTCGACACCATCCTTAACCCAACCACCGAAGCAGCTTCACCTACGCCCTCGTCCACGGCCACAGATCCGCTTCGCCCACACCGTAGTCCACCCTACCAGAGCCTCTCCACAAACACCCTACTCGATGGTTCTAGATCTCCTTACCGGACCCCGACAGCCAGCACAGCGTCATCACCCTCGACGTTTCTAACCTGATTCCCACCGTCTGGAGAGATGCCAAGCACCCGCCACGACCTAGGTACTTGTCACCTTTAAACCCGTCCAGCATCACCTGCCCGATGTACTTCAAATATACTAATCGGTCGCTGTTACCTGTTATGCAGCTGGCAAAAACTACAAGGACAACGTTTCTTATGGATCTAACAGCTTGGCCAACCAAGATCCTGGACTGAGGCATTGCTATGATCTTGTAAGCGCGTCTCTCTCTCTCTCTCTTGTATTGTTCTGTGCCTGCCAGCGTGCTTTGCTAGGATTTTCGACCAGTAATCCCTTTGTGTAGACAATGATTTCTACTACTGGCTGCTAAATTGGATATGTAGATGTCATACATGATACTACCTCGTACCTCCGTTCCTAAATATAAGTCTTTCTAGAGATTCCACTATAGACTACATACGGAGCAAAATGAGTGAATCTACACTCGAAAATGCATCTATATACATCTGTATGTGGTCCATACTGGAATCTCTACAAAGACATATATTTAGGAACAGTGGCAGTACATTACACAAAATCGTAGGTGGCATGTAGGAATTCCAGTGCACTACATTAGGCTCCCTTAGAGTGCCTGCTAGTCCAGCATACAGAGTCATGGCTAGTTTATGGTACGCACACAATCGTTAATTGGTGGTTTAAATATGCGCAAGGGATATGCAATTTAGTATCATGTATAGATGTCTGAAATTAGCCGTGTCAACTTGCAGATAGGATTACACAATGAAAAAGTACAAGATGTATCTGGCAATTTCGTGGAACATCGCAAAAAAAGGAGAGGCAGCGGTGAGCCTATACAGTGTGCTATGGTACGTCACTCCATTGCAATCATCGTGACATGTTATTTGTATGCCAGTTCTATTAGCCAAGTTTCTTAGGGACAGTTATTATGAGTTATCCTAAGAAAATAAGCACATGTGAATATAAGCTCCATGTAATACGCCAACCAGTTCTTTTCATTGCGTTTTCAGCTTATCTTTGGTATGATTAGTGGAAAGTCTAGATTGCATTATATTTTTTTCATTTTGCTGCCCATATGGAAATTAATTTGACTTGCAAACATCACAAATTGAACCCAGTACAGTAATTAATATGATAGGAAAACAGACCATCACTATTTGCTCAAAATGCAAATACAAAGATACCATCTACTTGGCACAATCTACTTGGTCAATGTTTTCCATAGAGATCCCATTGCCTAATTTAAACGAAGAACGCATGACCCACATTTAAATGAAGAACAATTATTTATTGAAATTCGATGGTCCAAGTGGCTGGTTATTATCATATAGCAGCACCACCTGAAAGCATCATATAGTAGCAGCAGCAGCTCATAGCAACTCATCATACAACAACAGCAGTCTGCAATTCATCATATACCAGCAGCAGCTCATAGCAATTCATCATATACCAGCAGCAACTCATAGCAATTCATCATATAGCAGCAGCAGGAGCAGCTCATAGCAATTCATCATATAGCAGCAGCAGGAGCAGCTCATAGCAATTCATCATATAGCAACAGCAGGAGTAGCTTGTAGCAACTCATCATATAGCAGCAGCAGCAGCTCATAGCAATTCATCATATAGCAGCAGCAGCTCATAGCACCTCATCATACAGCAACAGCAGCTTGTAGCAATTCATCATATAGCAGCAGCAGGAGCAGCTCATAGCAATGCATCATATAGCAGCAGCAGAAGCAGCTCATAGCAATTCATCGTATAGCAGCAACAGAAGCAGCTCATAGCAATTCATCGTATAGTGGATCAGAATGAAAATTTGGCAAAAAATCAGAGGAGATCCTCACCTTGTTGGATGAGCTCATCCTTCAACAGCACCTCAAGGCCATGGCCTGGGAGGAGGGGAGGGGGAATAAGGTGCCTTCTGCCACAGTGTGGCATCAGCCGTAGTTGTGCAGCACCCACCGGAGTAGTGCGTTGGACGAACCACAGTGGAGCAGCTGCTGGAGACCATGAGAATGAGGGGCGGCGCTAGAGGGAGGAGCAGCCAGGGAGATTTTCCCCTACCTGCCGGCCATGTAGCCTAGCTGGACATAGCATCATCGAGGACCAGGCCAGATGGGACCAGTGGTGATGGCTCGCTGGAGGAACCCTAGTGCTGCGGGCAGGGGATCGAGGTAGAGGGAAAGGGGAGAGGAGATGCAAGAGGGTTAGGTGTGACACGGGCGTCAGTAGTTGCATTTTGAGTGTAATATAGGCATACAACAGAGTCATTTCACTATTCCCCTTCCCTTCATTTTTTAGTGAGGTTCTACCCGAAACACCCCCCTCCAAAGCAAAATTAGTTAAGCCCAAGCCCATAAATCAAAAATGACTTCTTTACATCTTTTTTGGCTTATTTTGACAATATGCCCTGAAAAGGCGGAATCGAACTGGCCCTTAACCTGCAATTCAATTGTGCGTGCAATGATGAATCACTCCTGCCTGCTATCTGTACATTTAGGCATCATCATACATGGCATAACCTAATACATGTGCATTCCATTGTAGAATCTGGAATATGCAATGTTTATGTTAGTTCATACATTGCACATGATGTTTAAATGCCCCTTAAATCTGGTCAGTCAAGTGATGGTCTTTAAGCCTCCTTCTTTGCTTCTTTTCTTGATATGTAAGATTTGCTCACACATCTGTTCAATTGCTTGTTTGCATCAGGCAGCCATACTAGGACTATTTACTTTGATTACTTGTTGTTCTTGACCTAAGACTCTAACAGAGCTTATCAACGATTTAAACACTAAGGGCTGCTGTAGTGGGACCTTGTCTAACTCATAGGTGACATAAAGGTTTGGCTGTACACTACAGTAGGCTCTCCAAGAGTACCTGGAGATCCAGTTCGAAGGTATGCCTAGTTTTTACATAGTGCAAACATAGTAAATGCTCATTTCATTGTGTGCAAGTGCAGGAGATGCGGCATGTTTCATTATGTGGTGTTGTTTTGTTATAATCTCATCCTTTTGTGTTCACAGACTGGAAAGTATGCATATTTATCTTCCAAGGAGACGAGTAACTAGTTTGTGTCACCTTGCAGAGGGGGTGCAATGAAGATAAGATTGAGGATTTCCAAGTACAAGATGTTAGGAAGGATCCTTGCAAGAGAAGTAGGAGCTGCGCTGAGCCTCTTCAACCTGCTAAGTTAAGTCAATGTATGCAACTCAATAGTTCAATTCCTTGTTTGTTTCAGGCATAGTTAATTTTCTCTTTTCAATTGCTTTATTTGTCCTCACTTAATGAGATGCCCAAATAATCAAGCCTGATGTTAGGTACTTGTATCACTATTAGTTGACATAATTAAAGGCCTTACCATTTAATTACTCTACCGAAGTGTGCCTGAAGCTTTGAAGTCTATTAACCAACTATTATTGCATGAGGCTCACAATCTAGTTTATACTACGCTAATGATTGCATAGTTTTGCCTGCTGTAGTATGTTTGTATGAAACCCTCTGCTCTTCATTATGCTCCCTAAGACTTTAATTGAGGTACAGAATGGCCAAGTGCTTGCTTACTTATACGCAACGTGTTGTCTAAATTTGTAACTTGTCTATGTATTCGATTGGGCCCCAACATCATGCTCCTCTGGTGACCTAAGAGGGATTTCTATATGCAGGCTGCACAGACTATCTTTTTTATAATTTTTAAAATATCACCTGCTTATGCTTCATGACGTGTAACATTTTTTTGAAAGTGACGTGTAACCGTATTGTTAGTCCTGTTTTGCCATGTAGTACAGAATAGTGTCTTGCTCGCTTCATTGTTGTAACTATATTTTTTGCCCTAGTCATGTGTACTTACAGAAACATTTCAGGATGAAGTGACATCAACACAAAGATCTGCGAGCAGTGCGGCATGGCCGTTACCGAATGATTATGGATTGGAATTTGGAATGTGCTGATGTTCTCGAGCATCAACTAGAGGTGGCAAGACAACGTGTACATGATTGTCAACGTATAATCAACAAGTTGAGACTGGACATGCATGTATTAGATGCAGGAGTCAAAAAATGAAACAAGACACTGAGGTAACCATGAAGGAATTGGAGATTTTGCAGACTGAAATTTGTGCTATCTGAATCCGGCCAATCCTATTTTCTGAACAGATTATAGTTCAAATGGAGTTAAGTTGATGCGCGTCCATGATGTATGAGATGTATTTGCCCAGTGTATGTAATTTGCTGTTTGTGTATGCTTTATTATCACCTGTGCCGAACCATAATGCCCAGTGGGTATAATCGGCTGTAATTTCTTTATTGTATAGTGTAGGATTATTCTACCTTTCTATGCCTTGATCTCTTTGTTGTATAGTGTATGCTTTTTAGAGGTGATAGTATTGAGTAGGATAATTTTTTGAATATGCTATATCGTTCAAATGATGGCCAACTCGCCCGACCATGGCCCTTCACGGGCCGTCGGATCCATGGGCCATGTACGGGCCGTCGGATCTATGGGCCTTCAATGTCTCGTAGGATCCATGGGCCTTCCACATCTCGTAGGATCCTTGGGCCTTCCACGTCTCATAGGATCCATGGGCCTTCTACATCTCGTAGGATCCGTGGGCCTTCTATGTCTCATAGGATCCATGGGCCGCCGACTCATTTATGGGTCTTGTACGGGCCTTTAATGGGCCGTAGATGGGCCTTTAATGGAAATCGTACGTTTTATGGGCTGACCATAACGGGCTGTTAATAGGCCGTATTTGGTGATGCTATGAAAATGGCCCAACAAACTAACGGTCCACAAACAGGCCGACTGTAACGATGGGCTGAATTCAGCCCACAAGCAGAAAATGACAGTAACGGGCCGTAAGTAACCGAATGTTGCAAATGAGCCCAAGAATAAATGGGCCCTCAGAAGGCCGAGAGTTAACTCGGGCTGGAAACGGCCCAACGGAATAATGGGCCATTAATGGGTATAAAGTGATACACTGTTCATTGCAGGCCAGTTTCACCACGGGCCGTTAATGGGTGTAAAGTAATACACTGTTCATTATGGGCCAGTTTCAGCACGGATCGCTAATGGGCCAAGAGTTACAAAGGGCCTCATATGGGCCGAAAGACGTCATGGGCTATACATGGGCCAGAAGTGCAAACGGGCTGGAATCATATTGGATGGCCCAGCTGACGCTACTGGGCCTAATAAGGATAGGGCTTAACGGGCCTTGGGTTAGCGGGCTGTAAATGGGCTATATGCGAACACGCCATTAACAAGCTTTCCATGGGTCGGCCCACCAGCTTTTGACCAAGTCAAACGGGCCAGCCTTTTCACAGGAATGGGCCACTGTTGGGCCGTGCCACGTGTCGACGTATCATAGGCGCCTTCTGTCCAGTGAGTGGATGACATCTATCCCAACAATGAGCCGACACGTGTTTCCTCCAGCCAATGATGATTTTACTCGTGGAAAATCCCCATTGGTCGGGGCTGTTAACGGGCTATCGGATCCAAAACCCGACCCGATAGCTTAACGGTGTTCCGCTATGGTGGATGCCACGTGTCGGTCACCCTTGACGAAAGCACTTCTGTGACTCGTGATTTATCGTCATGGAAGTGGACACTTCCGTGATGATAATTTTGGCAATGTCATGGAACACTTATACGACATCACAAGTATGACTATCTTGATTCTGTCATAAAATCGTCATGGATGTACATGCATGACAAAAACGCGACCTACTCTGACAAACACGTATCATCACGGAAGTGTATTTTTTTTTGTAGTGCGTCGTCGCGCGCGCGCCCTTCGGCGCCTCATGCATCCTCGACGAGTCGGGTGTTGATCTGCTGGTCGTGCCATAACGCTAACGCCACCCTCGGCACCCTAAATCCGACCATGTCCAGCGACGATGAGCGTGTCGCTCACCGTGGTCACCGTGTCCAGAGCCGGTGCGAGAGCTGCGCCACGTTGTTGTCCCCCATGACCCACATGAACGGTTGCCGGTGGCGAGGAGGTCGTGGGCTAGCTCCTCCATTGGACTAGTCTATGCCACGTCGTCCCGACAGGTGTGCCCCACATGTCTGTTTCCCTATTTTCCCGACCAAATTCGAGCGTCAATGCTCCGCGTTGCGCATTAGGCACAGAACAGGTGGTTTTTGTGCCCTAGTTCAAATGTGGTACAGTACCAAGTTGTTACCCTTGCCCCAAGTGTGTTTGTTTGGGGTATGGTACCACCCTTTTCCTTTTTAACTAGTGAAGCATAACACTTGATTAAGTAGCCGGATGGTGTGCTAATGTAGATATTCGACTGTTTGAAGGAATAATTGAGGTGTGCCCGCTCCGTGCCCGCATTTAGGGGTCCAACTTACCATGTTCCGGCAGTAGTAACTATACTAGTCCCTACGTACTCCCTCTGCTTTTATTTACTCCGCATTTTAGCTTTGCTTAAAGTCAAACTTTGTAAACTTTGACAAATTTGATAGACAGAAATAATAACATATACAATAAAAAATCAATACCATTAGATTCATTATTGAATATACTTTCACATCATATAGATTTGCTATTGTAAATGTTCATATTTTTTCTATAAATTTGGTCAAATTTTATGAAGTTTGACTTTCAGTCAAACCTAATATGCAGAGTAAATAAAAAATGGAGGGAGTATCTTCCTCCGTGACCAAGACAGAAGGGAAAATGAGACAACTTGTTGTTTATTTGAGCCGTTCAAGTATAATCATGTGGAGTTGCTTATTTCTCATTCCTCTCCAACCCTCTTCTCCATCAATCATGCCGCCCCCTGGTCGAGTCCATCCTCCCGCATGCCTCATTTGAACATTCCGCCGAGTATGATTGGCATGCGAGCCTAGACCATGCTTGTATTTCCAATGTTGTAATTTGTCCGACATGCATACAGAAAAATTGATCGTTTAAAGTTTCATTTTGCCTCCACTATGTGTCGCTTCCCATCTTAGTTTTGACATCCCATTCAGTTCATGCCCCGACACATCTTGGCGACACCGATTGATGTTGAGATATCAAGTGCGTTTCGTGCAAGGAGATAAAGGTTTGGTGTGTTTCTATGATAGAAATGACCCGGGGGGGGGCTGTGGGGATCGGAGGGAGTATATGTACGTGCAAAAGCGAAACGAACATAGTGTACACACCCTAGTCCTCTTTCAATCGATCTCTGGACCCCGAGATGAAATCAAGAGAGAACGAGTGGGTGCATGTGTGATACCTAAGGTGGATTCAAAAATTTGAACCGGTGATCATATATAGCATCAACAAATCATATATAAAGGGTATTCAATGTTTGTTTCACTTTTGAACGTATAGGATACTCCCTCCGATCCTTTCTAGTTTACATATAAGTTTTACGAGTAGTCAAAGTATCTCTACTTTGATCAAACTTACAGAAAAAAGTATCAACATTCAACAACGCCCAATCAATATTGTTAGATTTGTACGTACTCCTAGATTTGTATACAAACAGAGATGGTTTCCAATTTGTTTTCAAACACGTGAATGTGCTGGTTCTCGCATATGCTCTTCCTACTAGGATTTCGCCATGTATAGCCAGTCCAATAGTAACTTTTTTTAAGCTCCATGTCCAATAGTACTAGTGGAGTACTGACAATCCAACATCTACAGTAGAGTATGCAGTGCTCATAGTACTAGTAGTATAGTCCCTTGTTTTTATTTACTCTGCATAAAATGGCGGGAGTACAAGTAACACTCGGCCGACCTCTCTCTTCTACTACCTCCGTCCTGGTTTATTAGTCCTCTTTGTAATTTGTGTTAATTTTTTACCAATGATTTAACTGATGGAATGTCAGTGCATGTTAATAAAATTATATCGTTGGATTCGCATTTGAGCATAATTTTTAATGATATAATTTTTTATGACATGCATGAATATTTTCTTAGTTAAATTTATGATCAAACTTTAGCACAGATTACAATGGAGACCAATAAACTAGGACATATGTACTAGTAGTAGTATACATGAGGAGGGCGGGGGAGGGGGAGTGTCGGTGTCAAAACCGGCGGATCTTGGGTAGGGGGTCCCGAACTGGGCGTCTAGGCGGATGGTAACAGGAGACAAGGGACACGATGTTTTTACCCAGGTTCGGGCCCTCTTGATGGAGGTAAAACCCTACGTCCTGCTCGATTGATATTGATGATATGGGTATTACAAGAGTAGATCTACCACGAGATCAAGGAGGCTAAACCCTAGAAGCTAGCCTATGGTATGATTGTTGTAATGGTTGTTCGTCCTACGGACTAAAACCCTCCGGTTTATATAGACACTGGAGAGGGCTAGGGTTACACAGAGTCGGTTACAATGGTAGGAGATCTACATATCCGTATCGCCAAGCTTGCCTTTCACGCCAAGGAAAGTCCCATCCGGACACGAGACGAAGTCTTCAATCTTGTATCTTCATAGTCTTGTAGTCCGGCCGATGATGATAATCCGGCTATCCGGACACCCCCTAGTCCAGGACTCCCTCAGTAGCCCCCGAACCAAGCTTCAATGATGACAAGTCCAGCGCATATATAGTCTTCGGCGTTGCAAGGCGGGTTCTCCTCCAAATTCCACATGCTCGCCAAATAGTGTCTAGCTTCCTTATGAATGTTGCGCTCCTTATCTTCCACGCGTCGCATGAATGCGAAAAGCCAGGGTATCTTTTATGTTTTACCCCCTAGCTGCGCAAATAATTTGCCTATAAAAGACACTAAGAATCCGGATCCAAATCACACCACCCTCCTTCCGCGAGTACTCATCGGAGCGCTTCTGACCTAAAACCCATTCCATCATGGACCGTCGACGCGGCTCCTCCTCTCGCGCTCCCAGCCCTCCGCCAGGAGATTGGAGAATATGCTCGGTTCCGCACAACGAGCTGGTGAAGCTTCAAGCGGAGGGGTATCTCCCTCCGGCCTTTTATGGTCCCGGTTCGAGCCGGGCTGGCCACCTACAAGGGTGGGAAGCAAGCAGAGGCCACCCCTAACCCCTCTAAAGGAGAGCGGGTGTGCTTTGTCCCCTATCTGATAAGGGGGCTCGTATTTCCTATACATCCGTTCCTCCGCGGGCTCCTGGAGTTCTACGGACTCCAGCTCCATCACCTCACGCCCGCCTCTATTCTGCATATCGCGGGTTTTGTAGCTCTTTGCGAGCTATTCCTGGGCATCGAGCCCCATTTTGCGTTGTGGAATAGGCTATTCTGCCTTGTATCCCGTTCTCACGAGGGGTCAATATATCAAGTGGGCGGAGCCAAAATATGGCGCATCGCCGGGACCGGATACCCATCCGGAACCCCGAAGAAGGCGTCCGAAGACTGGCCTTCGAAATGGTTCTACTTGGAGGACGCTCCACTGCCGGACCCAGTTCGGGTCGGCCTCCCAGAGTTTAGTGGGGCTCCTCTCAAGAAGCGCTTAAGCTGGCGCCTGCAGAGCCCTCAACTGGAGGAAGACAAGGGCGTCCATTATCTGATGGGCCGGATAAGATTGCTGGCCCATTCCGGATTGACCATGATTGGAGTCATGGCGACGTGCATAATGCGGGGGGTGCAGCCGCTGCAATACAGGGGCCACCCCATGTAGGATTTCAACGGGGAAAATGATGCCACTCGTCATGGCCGCAAAGGGCCGGAATCGGCCGAAGATCTGGTGAAGATTCTGTCCGGCCTGTACAAGGGGGAGAAGGAGGACTTCCTCCAGACGAGCCCATTGAACGGGTTCTCCATGAATAACCCTCGACGCTGGGTAAGCGGACATTTTATTTATTCGACCCACGCCTTCAAAGTTTAAGTACCTCACTTTATGATTTCGACACAGGAGCTGCGTCGGGATGTGGAGGGCATACATAGTCCGGCTCCACAACCCGAGGATCCAGGAAGATCCCTTGATCCGTCCTCCAAAGAGGATCTGGACATAAAGGTGGAGCTAATCGACGGGGTGTTCCACCAACTCAGCATGGACAATGCTCTAGTCGCCATTACGGCTGACTACCCCGGTTTGTTACCGGCTTCCCAGGTACTTATGGCCAAAGTCCGGACACCATCATTTTATCCTTGCGCATTCCTGACCACTGTATACAACGGCGTCTTGCAGGAGGTGCCTTCAGGGCGGGAAGCCGAACCCGCGGCGGCTGACCAACAAGGGTCAGTTCGACCCTGCAGGGGGAAGAGGGGAGCGGTGCGAATCGAAACGTCACCGCAACGGTATAACTCGCGACCGTTATTTAGGAAAAGATTCCTAGGGGGTGTATTAATGCTCATGACTTTTTCAGGAGAAAGAGCGCTCGCCGGACTGAGCCCGACGAGGTTGCCACCTCGGCCTCTGCCAGCCAGGCTCCACCACCTGGTCCGGATGGGGAGGCAAGCGCAAGGCACGAGCCGGATACTCCTCCAACGGAGGATGCCGACAGGTTGTCCGCCACCAGGTCTGAGGTGGAGAGCGCCATGAACCATAGGCGCCGCCGGACAGTTTTCCGTGACGCGTGTCTCTCCCCTGAGGCGTTGAATGCCTTTAACGCGGGAGACACGCACCTCCGTGCTGCTCAAGATGGTCTGACCAGAGCCACGGAGCAGTATGTAAAAGACATACGGGTAAGGGATTATAATAGCGGTATATGCCTGTAGCCCCTGAGACTTAAAATAGTTAAAATAACTGATTTAAGGATCTTTTAATGTGCAGGATCTTACAGAGAAGAATACCCAATTGTCCCAGGAGCTACAAGAGTGCAAAGCCCAACTTGAGGCCGCACTTGCTGCCGTAGGAGGAGACACAAAGACCCCTCCTGGTAACACATTATTTTAAAAAAGATAAGCAGTGTACGGCGTGCGTGTAAATCTGACACTGATATTGCAGATGTTGCCGGACTGGATCCGGACAAGCAACACCTACCACGCCAGCTGAAGGCCGGCGAGAGGGTGCTTATGAAGGTACAGCTGGAGAGGAACAAACTCCAGGATGCCCACACCCAGCTTGGGGAAGAGCTGAAAGGTGTTCGGGCCGAGCTGTCTGGCTCCGTGAAGGAGAATCAGCGGCTTCGTCACGGCATCTATGGTAAGTGCTTGAGCGAATTCTTTTGAAAAGAAGAGTTCGGCGAGGAAGCCTATTGACAGAAATATGTCTGTAGGTGCGCTCACAGGTCGCCCTGCGGAGGAAATGCCCGTTTCGATGGGTGACCAACTTCCCGAGCTGGTGCAACTGCTCGAACGTGTTCGGCAGGCGATGAGTGGCATCGTCCAGGCTCTATGGCCATCTGTCTCCCTACCCGAGGGCCTTGGAGAGCTTGCGGAGAAGCTTCAGGGAGCACGGCAGCGCTTCCGCTTATGGGAGATATCTGCCTGCCGTCAAGGTGCCAGGAAGGCCTGGGCCATGGTGAAGACGCGGTACAAGAAGGCGGACCCAAACCACATGCCCGAGGTCGGACCAGTGGGGCCCGATGGGAAGATCCCTGTGAGCTTAGTGTACGGCCAAGTAGAGTTGGCCGCTAAGTATTCCCAATGGGACTGTAAATTAGACAGCCTGTTAGACGAGATTGAGGATGAGTACAGTCAGTAAGTATGACGATGTATTTAAAATGACATGTAAAATGCCTTCTAGCCGGATTGTAGATCGTTTGTCTTTGCCAACCTTTTCGCTTCGACCTCGGGACCCTAGAGTCCGGAGTGTGTCCGAATACCTTCTCGGTTATATCAAAACCGGGGCATGCATGGAGACCAGTCGTAGGGGTCATTAGTGCTTTATCAGACAAGTGCCCAACTAGTTATGTTATATTACATGGTTAGTAAGAAACATCTTCCAGGGAGAATAGTTTCGTTAAGGGTTCCTTTCCCTGGGAGGCATGCCCTGAAGTGCATGTCCGGACTGCGAAAAAGGCAGAAAAACATCTGGGGGCAGATAAAAATATGGAAAAAAAATCATCTTTTGAATCACCGACCGAATATTCCCTTAAGAACGCTAGCTTTCCGCTTCACCCAGTCTGAGGTACACATCCGGCTGACCCGGCAGTAACAATCGCAGAGGTGCTCCCTTTACCTCCTAGCCGAACAATCGGGAACGTAGGGGTAAGCACAGGAGCCAGGCAACCCAGCTTGGCCAAAACTTAAGTCATATCGATGCATATAATGGTGAATAAAAGGTACATGTGGAAGTTTGACACATGTGCTGGGCATGAAGCCCGGGTAAGTAAGCTTCTGATAAAGAAGCCCCCAGGTATAATGAGTGCGGATAGCACATCAAGTGTATGCGAACAATGCGCAAATGGGCCTCTAAGGGCTTTTATGAAAAAGGTGGGAGAAAAGAGAGAAATGAAAAGACGGCTGAAGTGTAAAAATATGGACGGAGGAAGGAAACGAACTCTTAGTCCGGCGCTAGTCGTAAAATCTTCGGAGGCGGGCCGCGTTCCATGGGTTTGGCTCGAGTCAGTTGTCCAATGCGTTTCGCAGACGGTATGCTCTGCCGATCAGGACTTGGTCGATGATGAAGGGACCCTCCCATTTGGGATTGAGTTTGTCCTTTTTCTTGTCCGGCAGGCGTAGAACTAGTTCGCCAACGTTGTAAGTTTTGGCCCGTACTTCTCTGCTTTGATATCTTCGAGCCTGCTGCTGATAAAATGCGGAATGGGCCTTTGCCACGTCGCGTTCCTCCTCCAATGCGTCCAAGCTGTCCTGCCGATCTAGCTCGGCTTTTCTTTCTTCGTACATGCGCACTCGAGGTGAGGCATGAATTATGTCGCAGGGCAAAACTGCCTCTGCGCCGTATACCATGAAGAATGGTGTGAAACCGGTAGTACGGTTTGGCGTGGTCCGCAGCCCCCAGAGCACGGAGTCAAGCTCCTCTACCCAGTGCATGTTAGATTCCGTAAGGGACCGCACTAGTCTGGGCTTGATGCCGCTCATTATCAGACCATTTGCTCGCTCAACTTGACCATTGGTTTGAGGGTGATAGACTGAAGCGTAATCGAGCTTAATGCCCATATTTTTGCACCAGAGCTTGACCTCGTCGGCCGTGAAGTTCGTGCCGTTATCAGTGATGATGCTATGGGGGACGCCATAACGGTGTACTACCCCGGATATGAAGTCTATCACTGGTCCGGACTCTGCCGTTTTAACTGGCTTGGCCTCTATCCATTTGGTGAATTTGTCCACCATGACCAATAAGTACCTTTGCTTGTGGGTTCCCCCTTTAAGGGGTCCAACCATGTCAAGCCCCCAGACCGTGAATGGCCAGGTGATGGGTATGGTTTTGAGGGCGGTAGGTGGCATATGGCTCTGATTAGCAAAGAGCTGACAACCAACGCATCTTTGGACTAAATCCTGAGCATCTGCCCGGGCCGTCGGCCAATAAAATCCTGTACGGAAGGCCTTGCCCACAAGGGCCCGAGCTGCGGCGTGGTGTCTGCCTAGTCCGACATGAATTTCGGCCAGGAGGTTTCGCCCTTCCTCTCCGGAGATACACCTTTGAAGGACTCCGGTTGTGCTTTTCTTATAAAGTTCTCCCTTGTGGACCTTGTAGGCTTTAGATCGCCGAACTATGCAGCGGGCCTCATTTTGGTCTTTGAGAAGTTCTTGCCTAATTAAGTAGGCTAGGAACAGCTCCGTCCACGGGGCAATTACTGCCATTATTTTGTGGGCTGAAGGTGTTATTTCATCGGCTGAGCCGCCGATTATGTCATATTGTTCTGTGTTGGGTAGTGCGGCTGCTTCCGGGTTGTTATTTCCGGACTCCTCTTCCTTACGGATGGCTTAAATAGCCGTTCCAGGAAGATGTTTGGAGGGACAGCGTCGCGTCTCGCACCGATGCGTGCCAATACGTCGGCTGCTTGGTTATTATCCCGGGCTACATGGTGGAATTCGAGTCCTTCGAACCGAGCTGCCATTTTTAGGACAGCGTTACGATAGGCTGCCATTTTTGGATCTTTGGTGTCAAAGTCTCCATTTACCTGGGATATTGCAAGTTGGAATCCCTGCGCACCTCTAGGTGTTGAATGCCCATGGAGATTGCCATCCGGAGGCCATGTAGGAGGGCCTCATATTCGGCTGCATTGTTGGAGTCCATGTACATTATCTGAAGTACGTATTGGACTGTATCTCCAGTTGGGGACGTCAATACGACGCCAGCCCCCAAGCCGGCCAACTTTTGGAGCCGTCGAAATGCATAATCCAATTGGAGTATGCACCGTACTCTTTAGGGAGTTCGGCTTTAGTCCATTCGGTGACAAAGTCAGCCAGGACTTGCGACTTTATAGCTCGTCGAGGTTTGTAAGTTATATCAAATGGTAAGAGCTCAATGGCCCATTTTGCAATCCTGCCCGTCGCGTCGTGGTTGTTTATAATGTCGTTGAGGGGCACTTCGGAGGCCACTGTTATCGAACACTCTTGGAAGTAGTGTCAGAGCTTCCGGGATGCCATGAACACCGCGTACGCTATGTTTTGATAATGCGGGTACCGGGACTTGCAGGGTGTTAAGACAGTGGTACGTAGTACACTGGTTTTTGAAGAGGGAATTTATGCCCTTCTGTTTCTCGTTCGACGACGAGCATGGCGCTTACAACTTGATGTGTTGTCGCGATATATAACAACATTGGTTCGCCCAGGTTAGGCGCAGCCAGGACCGGATTTGTTGCCAATATGGCTTTTATTTCTTCGAGTCCGGTAGTGGCAGCATCCGTCCACTCGAATTGTTCGGTGCGCCTGAGGAGGCGATAGAGGGGCAATGCCTTTTCTCCCAAATGGGAGATGAAGCGGCTTAGAGCCGCCACGCATCCAGTCAATTTTTGTATTTGTTTGAGGTCTTTTGGAATGTCCAGCTGTGACAGAGCTTGGATCTTGGTTGGGTTTGCTTCAATTCCTCTACTGGATACGATGAAGCCTAGGAGCTTTCCGGCTGGTACGCCAAAAACGCATTTTTCCGGATTCAGCTTGATGTCATATGCTCGTAGGTTGTCGAATGTGAGCCTCAAATCGTCTACTAGAGTTTCGACGTGTTTGGTTTTGACGACTACGTCGTCTACGTATGCCTCTACTGTTTTGCCGATCTGGGTAGCCAGACATGTCTGAATCATGCGCTGATATGTTGCGCCGGCGTTTTTGAGTCGGAAGGGCATCGTATTGAAGCAGAATGGTCCATATGGAGTAATGAACGCCGTTGCGGCTTGGTCCGCCTCCGCCATATTAATTTGATGGTAGCCGGAGTATGCGTCAAGGAAGCACAATTAATCGTGCCCTGCAGTAGCATCGATTATTTGGTCGATGCGGGGGAGGGGGAAGGGATCCTTTGGGCAGGCCTTGTTGAGGTCTTTAAAATCGACACATAGGCGCCAGGATTTATCCTTCTTTGGTACCATTACCAGGTTTGCTAGCCAGTCCGGATGTTTGATGTCTCTGATGAATCCGGCTTCCAGTAGTTTGGCTAGCTCTTCTCCCATTGCTTGTCTTTTGGGTTCGGAAAATCGTCGAAGAGCCTGTTTGACTGGCTTGAATCCTTTTAGGATGTTTAGGCTATGTTCTTCCAATCTGCGTGGGATTCTTGGCATATCTGAAGGGTGCCAGGCAAAGATGTCCCAATTTTCCTGAAGGAATTCTCACAGCGCAGCGTCTACATCAGGGTTCAATTGTGCCCCGATGGAGGCCGTCTTTGTTGGGTCCGTTGGATGGACCTAGAATTTGACTATTTCATCTGCTGGTTTAAAGGAGGTGGACTTGGGTCTTTTATCGAGTATCACATCGTCCCTATTCACCATAGAGTGCAGCGCGGTGAGTTCCTCCGCTGCTAGGGCTTCGGATAGTGCCTCCAGGGCTAATGCGGCTGTCTTGTTTTCGGCGCGGAGTGCTATGTCCGGATCACTAACGAGAGTGATTATTCCGCCGGGCCCAGGCATCTTATGCTTCATGTACCTGTACTGGGGTATGGCTTGAAAAATTGTGAATGCCTCTCATACTAATATAGCGTGATATCCGCTGCTGAACGGGGCCACTTGGAATGTGACCTCTTCGGACCTGTAATTGTCCGGCGAGCCGAACACCACATCAAGTGTGATTTTTCCTATGCAGCGCACTTCCCGACTAGGGATTATTCCTCTAAAGGTTGTGCTGCTTCGCTCAATGCGGCTCCAGTCTATTTCCATTTTTTGAAGAGTTTCCTCGTAGATGAGGTTTTGCCCGCTGCCGCCATCCATGAGTACCTTGGTAAGACGAAAGCCGTCCACTATTGGACTGAGGACCAATGCGGCTGGTGCTCGGGCTGTTCAGAACTTAGGTTCGTCGCTGGCGTTGAAGGTGATGGCCGAGTCGTTCCATGGATTTGTTGTTGCTACTTGGTAGACTTCGGCGAGGCTGCGGATTGTTCGTTTCCGCATATTATTTGATGCGAAAGTCTCAAAGACTGTTGACACCGTACTGGTATTAATGGAGTGGCTCTCCGGGGCTAAAAGCTCTTCGCCACTTTTGGCCACCTGCCGTAGTATCCAAGATGCTCGAAGGCTATGTGTTGGAGTGGCGCCTTCTGTATTGTGAATTTTACAAGGTCCGTTGAGCCAACCTTCCAGTACGGTTCCGTGCCCTTTACGGGTTTTTTGCTTTTTGGTATTTGTATCTGGTGCCCTAGTGTGATGCACCCTTTGATTTCGGACTAGGGTTGTATTCGGGGCCGGGTTGTCCCAAAACTTAGTTTCGGTTTTCCGGAAACTCTCCATCGCACAGTACTTTCGTACTATGGACGCCAGATCAGCGAAGCGTGTAATTTTGCGACGACTAACGGCGTTCAAGATTCCCTCGTTCGTGCAATTATTGCAGAAAATTGAAATTGCGTTTTCCTCACGGCAGTCCTTTATCCTGTCCATAACCAGGAGGAATCTGGCCCCAGTAATGATGTACTGTTTCGGCGGGCTCTTGCCGGATTTGAGATAGATCGCATATGTCTGGGTGGGTGGGTGGTATTAAGTCCGGAACCCTGCCCATCTCAAGGCTCCAGGACCAAAAAGTTTCCGAATTTGGAAGCTTTGATTACTGGACGTTGTCCAACGAGTCCGGTCCGATGCCTGACTTTAGGTTCAGTGCTCGATCGAAGTTCGTCCCTCCGCGGGAATTCGGCATGGAGGTTTCGGGAGTCCGGACATGACTAGTTTTCAATATAGGAGAGGAGTCGCCGCATCGTTCCTCTACCACCGCAACGTGGTGGGTAACCTGGGGAGAGTTAATCTCTCTCAGATTGGTTTTAAGCCCCATCTGATTGTAGTCTGTAGCGACTCCCAGGGCGGCGTTGCGATCCAAGAGCTCGTTTACGGACGAGAGCTCTATTGGATCCAGCTGCTCGGCAAATTACGAGTTCACGTGAAGGTTGCTTTTGATGACCCGAGAGGTCGTCATTGAAGCGGTGGCCGAACAGGCGGTCATAAGAAATCCACCAAGCCGGATAGTTTGGCCGGTGGCCAAAGCTCCTTTGGTGATGGTTCTGTCTTTAAAGACGGGAAGAGGCATCCTTCCTATCGGCGACGGCACAGAGGAACTCTCAATGAAAGCACCAATGTCGGTGTCAAAACCGGCGGATCTCGGGTAGGGGGTCCCGAACTGTGTGTCTAGGCGGATGGTAACAGGAGACAAGGGACATGATGTTTTTACCCAGGTTCGGGCCCTCTTGATGGAGGTAAAACCCTACATCCTGCTCGATTGATATTGATGATATGGGTATTACAAGAGTAGATCTACCACGAGATCAAGGAGGCTAAACCCTAGAAGCTAGCCTATGGTATGATTGTTGTAATGGTTGTTCGTCCTACGGACTAAAACCCTCCGGTTTATATAGACACCGGAGAGGGCTAGGGTTACACAGAGTCGGTTACAATGGTAGGAGATCTACATATCCGTATCGCCAAGCTTGCCTTCCACGCCAAGGAAAGTCCCATCCGGACACGGGACGAAGTCTTCAATCTTGTATCTTCATAGTCTTGGAGTCCGGCTGATGATGATAATCCGGCTATCTGGACACCCCCTAGTCCACGACTCCCTCAGGGAGGGACGTTGGTTTTCTCTCAACTGCGGTCCCACAAACAAGAGAAAGTGCAGGACGAAGCGCGTTCCATTCAGTGAGCGACGTGACGGGTCCAGCGTGCCAGGGTGCAACACGAACGCGACAAGAGCGATGTACAGTCAAAACCGATTAAGCGGTCATCACCAGAACCACTATTCACACCATAACCTTCGTTGCTCAGCCTACGCCAGCCACTGCCCCAAAACCACACCTCTTCTCCAGCCCATTCCCACACCTTTTAATCCCCTAGCCAGCATTAAGCGTCCCCTAGTTCACCGGAAAGCCATGGTGCGCCGCAAGATCACGTACTATAAGATGCTGACATCGGAGTGCCGCGCAGAAATCGCGGTGGCGGTCAGCGCCACAGACCTCCGTTCCCAAGCTAGCTTTGCGGCAGGCCAATCCCCAAGTTCTTTGGAGCCAAGCTCCAAGGAGGAGGAAGCCAATCCAATGTTTATGGCGGAGGTCGCGGCGCAGAAGGCCCCCGATGCGTATGAGACGATGGATGTCGACTTTGTGCCGGCGTCCGGGTCCCCCATGGTGCAGGCGGACCAGCGGTTCAACCTGGCGATACTAAAGGAGGACCGGGAGGCAGAGGGTCAACTCGACGTGGAGCACACAGATGCCGCTGCCATCGAGGCCCTCCTGTAGGCGGAACCGAATGTCGTGGATGCACTACAAAAAAATACACTTCCGTGATGATACGTGTTTGTCACAGTAGGTCGCATTTTTTGTCATGCATGTACATCCATGACGATTTTATGACAGAGTCAAGATAGTCATACCTGTGCTGTCGTAGAAGTGTTCCATGACATTACCAAAATTATCATCACGGAAGTGTCCACTTCCATGACGATAAATCGCGCGTCACAGAATTGCTTTCGTCAAGGGTGACCGACACGTGGCATCCACCATAACGGAATGCCGTTAAGCTATCGGGTCGGGTTTTGGATCCGATAACCTGTTAACAACCCCGACCAATGGGAAATTTCCACGTGTAATATTCTTATTGGCCGGACGAAACACGTGTCAACTCGTCAGTGGGTCAGATAGGCGCCTATGATATGTCGACATGTGACACGGCCCACCACTGGCCCATTTAGCTTACAAAGCCGGACCGTTTGACTTGGTCAAAAGTTAACGGGCTGGCCCATGAAAAGCCTGTTAACGGTCTCTTCGGAAATAGCCCATTTTATGGCCCGTTAACTCACTGCCCGTTAGGCCCTAAAGGAAATTGGCCCAACAACGTCATGTGGGCCGTCGAATATAACACCAGCCCATTTCACTTTCGGCCCATGTATGGCCCATGACGTCTTTCGGCCCATATCAGGCCTTCGTATCTTTTGGCCCTTTACAGGCCCACGGTGACTCTAGCCCATAATGAACAGTAATTTTCTTTGTACCCGTTAATGGCTCATGATTTACATGGGCCGTTTCCAGCCTGTGTTAGCTTTCGGCCTATTGACGGCCCATACGTTCTTGGGCTCCTTTTCGGCCCTCGATTACTTCCGGCCCGTTACTGGCCTGTTCCCCTAATGGGCCAAATTCGGCCCATGGCAAGAGTCGGCCCGTTACTGACATGTTACCCTAATGGGCCAAATTCGGCCCATGGCAAAAGTCGGCCCGTTTCTGGCCTGTTAACCCGTTGCGCCGTTTCTAGCCCGTCCTATATTCTGGCCCATTAACGACCCGTTATGCCTGTGACAGAATTAAGCCTTTGCTGTCCTACGGCCTGTTAACGACCCGTGACCGTGCTGGGCCGATACCAATTATGCTCGATTACGGCCCATGTAGACCCATTTATCCGACGGCCTGAGGCCCACCGATTCTACGGCCCTGTTGGAGGCCCATTTATCGACGGCCCGTAGGAGACCCATAGATCCTACGGCCCGTATATGGCCCATGGAAGTTGCGGCTGTCGGTGTCAAAACCGGCGGATCTCGGGTAGGGGGACCTGCTCTGTGCATCTAAGGCTAATGGTAAAAGGAGGCAAGGGACATGATGTTTTACCCAGGTTCGGGCCCTCTCAGTGGAGGTAAAACCCTACTTCCTGCTTGATTGATCTTGATGATATGAGTATTACAAGAGTTGATCTACCACGAGATCGTAGAGGCTAAACCCTAGAAGCTAGCCTATGATGATTATGATTGTCCCTATACAGATCAAACCCTCCGGTTTATATAGACACCGAAGGGGGCTAGGGTTTATACAGAGTCGGTTACAAAGAAGGAAATCTAATATCCGGATCGCCAAGTTTGTCTTTCACGCAAAGGAGAGTCCCATCCGGACACGGGACGAAGTCTTAAGTCTTGTATGTTCATGGTCCAACAGTCCGGCCAAAGTATATAGTCCAGCTGTTCGGATATCCCCAAATCCAGGACTCCCTCGGTAGCCCCTGAACCAGGCTTCAATGACGATGAGTCCGATGCGTAGTTTGTCTTCGGCATTGCAAGGTGGGATCCATCTCCGAATACTCCAAAGTAAACCTCGAACACTTAAATTGTGTTCGGCTCTGCAAGACGATTTTCACATACCACCGTAGAGAGAACAATATTTCACAAATATAATCTGCTGACAACTTTAGATGAAGACAAAATGGTCGAGTCATTATTGAATCGTCTTCCCACAGCCAGCTACCTTACATATCGAGGCGGTTTCCTCGGCACGTCTTGTCAAAACAGAGATCATGTATGTCCCCTTATCACGGGATTCTCATCAATACGGGTACGGGTAACCCAACCGCGCCATCAATCGTGGCGCTTGGGAAATAAGCGATTTTCAATGGGCAAGTGGGGAGGCGCACCGTTTCCGTTGCCTCTAAAGGGATAAGGATTCCCCATTTTTACCCACGCCTTCTTCCTCCTTCGCTTATCCGTTCTTGCCCCTCGAGCTCCAGCGCCCTAGCTCACACCTCCTCCGCACAGCCAAACATGTCCGGAGCAGGAGGCAAGTGGATGGCCTCCACCATCAAGGAGAAGCATATTACGAAGCTCCGGGCGACCGGATACTTGACCACGGATATCGCGCACCGGCTGCCGGACGCAGGGAAGATCATTCCGACTCCGGGACCCCACGAGAGGGTCGTGTTCCTCGCCCACTTTGTCCGTGGATTGGGATTTCCACTTCATCCCTATGTCCGCGGGCTCATGTTTTACTATGGGCTGGACTTCCATGATCTAGCCCCAAATTTCTTCCTCAACATCTCGGCGTTTATCGTCGTGTGCGAGGCCTTCCTCGGCATCAAGCCTCACTTCGGCTTGTGGCCAGCAAGCGGAGTGCGGAGGCGCCATGGTGAGCAGGATGCCCAATGTTACCTGGCTCGACGGCTCCTTCGTGGAGACCGTGAAAGGGTGGCAATCGGGATGGTTCTACATCACCGAGCCACGCGATGCCAACTGGGCGGCGGCCCCCGAATTCCGATCCGGAATTCCCATGCGGCTCACCTCCTGGGAAAAGAAGGGCCTGGCCTGGGGCGAACCTGTGGAGCTGACAGGACTTCAGAACTACATCAAGAGTATGATGGACAAAAAAATCAAGCTTGTCAACGTGGTCCAGGTCATGCTCGTCCGCCGAATTCTTCCGTGCCAAAGATGGGCATTTAATCTGTGGGAGTTCGTTCCGGCCGAACACCAGACACTTCAAGAGCTCTACGGCACGACACACAAGGACGCATGGAAGGTGCTGTTCAAGTCCTCCGAAATACCTCCTCCCACATCCGAGGACCGCGGACTTCACGCCACGTGGCTCCCCCATCCGGTGAGTTTTCTGACCATCACTAGAGGTAGTGTTCCCATCATACTACGTGTGTATTCAATCAGGAGTACGTGGTGGCGGCGGAGCAGATCGACTGCCCGGCTCCACTACCAGAAGGTCCAGTGACCGCTCTCCTAACGGAGATGCTAGTCACGGCGCCTTACAAGGTGCCGGAAAATAAAGCCGAAAAGAAGGCCCTGGGACCAGGAAGGATCTCCGGCGTAAGGTCGTACCGGACGCCTCATCCGACGACGATGAGGCACACTCCTCCCACAAAGGGGAGGAGGAAAAGGAAAGGGCCGCCCCATCTGGGGAGGCCGAAGGGCTTAAGAGAGCGGCCCAGGGGACCAGGAAGGGTCCCCAGTGCAAGGCTGTCATAGGCGCATCGTCCGAGGACGACGAGGCAGATTCCTCCAGCGGAGGCAGGGGGAAACACGAGGAAATTTCGCCTCCCCGCACTGGGGAGGAGAAGAAAAGGAAAGTCGCCCTGCAGGGGGAGGTTAGGACACCCAAGAAGGGAGAGGCGTCCTTTCCGGGTCCTCCACCATGGCCGCCTATAGCGAGGAGGAGTGGCTACCCAGGGGCAAGCCCCTAGTAAGATCATAAGTATCCGCACTCTATTGTATTTTAGTGTGACTTAGCTTCATAGTTTGTTATAACGTCGAACATGTATATGCAGTCCGACCAGGGCCTGTCCCGAGGTATCCTCTTCGGATGGGTCTTTAAGTGATTTGGTGATGAATTCGCTCCTGACAGCCACTTCCCCTCGGCCTGTGGATGACACAGAGGTGTTGTCCAAAAGGTCCCAGAGCAGGGGGAGGCGACTCTGGAGACGCCCCAAGGCGAAATTCCGGACGCCGGGCACACGGGGCGAAAGATCCCCGCAGATTATGCCGACGAGAGCCGCAGCAAGTTGGGCTCTCAGCCCGACACTGTACCAGAGCCTCCAAAGGTTCCGGATTCAGTCAGGCAGCCCCTCGCTAAGGAGGGTGAGCCGACCGTGCCGATGACTTCCGACGTGCCAGAGGCGCCGGATAGTCTACTGGAAGTGCTTCACGACGCTTCCATGGATGAAGAGCACCGTACTCTTATGAGTGCGGTGATTCAGGAGGTTCGGTCCGCCAAGAGCGGATTAACTGAAGCCTGCACCAGCCTTCTAATAGGCTTTGAGGTAAGTAATGAAAAGTGTGTGAAATTATCACCCGATAGACAGTAGCCCCTGATACTCTGTTTGGTGTTCAGAAAGAAAAGCCAAACGGAGGGTCAATTTTAATCCACAGGAGTTTAATAGTAGGTGTCTATGTGAATATGCAGGTAGTGCTGCTTGCCACTGTTGCCCGCACAGCCGAGGTCACCGGACTCAAACGGGACCTTGAGCAGGCCGAAGAGGAGCTCAGCCTCACAAAGAGGCAGCTCGAAGAGAACAAAGGTGAGTGGTACCCCGTTCACATATCATATAGAGGAGATAAAATTGGTGGCGCTAACGAAAAGCGTCATGATTTTGTAATAGGGGCCATGACCGAAGTGGTGGCCATGAAGAAAGCGCTATCCGAGGCCGAAGATAAGGCGGCCACGGAGCGCATTGAGCGTGAGAAGCAATATGCTAATGTGGGCGAGGTACAACAAGAGCTCCAGGAGCTCGGCAAGAAATTCGAGTCCTTGGAGTGTGACTTCAAGATGAAAGAGTCTGAGCTTGCGAAGGCCCTTTTGAGCATGAAAGACGCCAAGGCCGAAGCCGAAAAGGCCCAGCAGGAAATCCAGGAGGCCAAGAAGATAGCGGCGGGTAAGACATTCTTTATGCAGAGCAAGCATGTGGAGGAGACATTTATTTTACTTACCCAAATTCGGAACTCTCCAGGGGCATTCACAGATCTTCCACGCAGCATATCAGATGCCGCAGAGTTCTACCATGCCGAAGAGGGGAGCTCAACAAAGAAGCTGTTCTGGTCCCAGTATGCTGGAGCCAAACACCCGATGCCTCTTAGTGACCAATTGAAGCAATTGATTGAACTCCACAGGGCGGCCGAAGTGGCTATGAAAGATTTCATAGTCTGGATGTGGCCTCGTGAGCCCCTGCCCACCAGCTACTTCGACCTGATAAAGCGGATGGTAAATGCCTGTCCGCGGCTTGAAGTGATCAAGCGATCCGTTTGCATTGAGGGTGCCCGCCGAGCCTTTGCCCGTGCGAAGGTGCATTGGGGCGAGCTGGATGCGGAGAAGCTAGTGAAGGATGGACCGCCGGAGGGCAAGGTGCACCGCTACCCCGAGAAATATTATGATGGTGTGATGAAAGGCGCTCGTCTCGTGGCTGATGAATGTACCAAGGACACAATATGTGAGTAAATGTACTCCTGTCGTTTTTGTAATATGAAAACGAATTTGTTTGCACTATATAGCGCTTTGTTGATTTAAAATATTACCTTCTGTGCGACTATTTATAAAATCCTAAAAGTAGGCCAGTCGTCGGCTTCCGCCCTCACGTAACTAGTACTGGGGTGTTCGTGGAAAACCCAAACACTCTTTATCCAAATTTTTGGTCCCTGAAGGAGGTCTTTGGCACAACGAACAAGGTAATCGGACTATGCGGCTTTATAACTCTCACTTAGCCATAGAAGTCTATAATTTTAAATTTCGGCGAAGCCCCTAGAATTCGGAAATCCGAATTGGGGCGCTATATACGCCTAAGTCGGACGAGGCCGATTCCTCTCCTAAAGCGAAGAAAATCTTTAAGGATTTTAAGACCTCTCGAACAGCGACAAGCTCATGCCGCATCATGACAGTCAGTTTTCGGCTTTCTCTACTGAGGTGCTCATCCAGAAGAACCGGGACACAATCGCAGTAGTTCTCCCTGCGCTATCTTAGCCGATATGACGGAACGTAAGGTACCAAAACAAGGGAGCCGGGCTAACCCAACTATTGACCCAAGACATGATTCGGAGCTGATGCATATAATGCTATAAGTTCGGGGTGCCGCACTTTCGAAAGTGTTCGGACTTATCTTGCCGTATTGAGGGGCGCCGGGAGAAGCCCCTGGCAAACTGATCGTACCAAAGTGTACGGATTCAATACTAAATAAACATTTATAGAAAAAATGTGCAGATAGGAATAATAAGCTGATGCTATTTATTATCTCCCATTGATAAAGAATACGTCTAAGCGTATGTTTACAATTAATGCGTTGAGCAGAAGTAAATAGGACTATTTGACATGTCCTATCCAAGGGCGGGCCGCATGCAGGTATATAAAACAGGTATAACGATCATTAACATATAGCACCTATGTATTCCCTTTTGTGTGCGAAGCCTGTTGCCTCCTTGGTTTTCCCTCCTATGATAAGTCCGATAATCCGGCTTGCTGAAGAGGCTGCCCGAAAGCAAGGTCCTGAAAGATAAAGGGGGTTATTAACGTATGTTGCGGCTGAACCGCACTGTTGACCGCAACACTATCGCGCCTCCTCCTATGCCCATGGTATTTTGAGTGCGTAATTATGTACGCGCGGCACGAATGCTGCCTGAATGGGGCTAGAGCGGAGGCCGGACTGCTAGTCGCGCTCTTTGCGTGCCTGGCGATCCTGTTGGAGGGTACTCCGGACTCGCTTGACGGTGTTCGGGGTTGTTGTCGCCGGATTGGTGGTTTGCCGGAGAAGGCTGCTTTGTACTTCTGCCGCAAGGGCTGCGGTATGCTCTTCTGTATGAAGAGAGCGGTCCGTGTTTCCGTTGACTGTGATGACACTGCGAGGTCCTGGCATCTTGAGCTTGAGGTGTGCATAGTGTGGTACCGCATTGAATCGAGCGAATGCGGTTCGTCCAAGCAGTGCATGATAACCGCTACGGAAAGGGACGAGATCCGAAGACCACTTCCAGTGTTATGGAGCCCGTGCAGCGGGCCTCTACTCCTGGAATTACACCTTTGAAGGTGGTTTTGGTGGGCTTGATCCTAGAAGGGTCGATGCCCATTTTGCGCAATGTGCCCTGATAAAGCAGGTTCAGGCTGCTGCCGCCGTCCATATGGACTCGCGTGAGGTGGAATCCGTCGACGATTGGGTCTAGTACCAATGCGGCTGAACCGCCGTGATGGATGCTGGTAGGGTGATCCCTACGATCAAAGGTGATCGGACAGGCTGACCATGGGTTGAACTTTGGGGCGACTGGCTCCATCGCATAGACGTCCCGTAGTGCTCGCTTTCGTTCCCGTTTGGGAATGTGAGTGGCATAGATCATATTGACCATTTTCACCTGGGGAGGAAATTTCTTCTGTCCCCCTGCGTTCGGACGCCGGGGCTCATCATCATCGTCGCTGTGCAACCCCTTGTCCTTGTTCTCGGCATTTATTTTACCGGTCTGTTTGAACACCCAACAGTCTCTGTTAGTGTGGTTCGCTGGCTTATCCGGGGTGCCGTGAATTCGGCACAAGCGATCAAGTATGCGATCCAGACTGGACGGTCCCTGATTGTTTCTTTTGAACGGCTTTTTCCGCTGACCGGATTTTGAGCCACTGAATCCGGTGTTGATTGCCGTGTCTTCGGTGTTGTCGCCATTGTTCCGTCGCTTATGTCTATTGCGTCGTGGCTTGCCGTTATTGTCATGGATATCTGAAGTGCCGGAATTTATTGGCGTGGTGCTACTCCGAGCCAACCAGCTGTCCTCGCCCGCACAAAAGTGGGTCATGAGTGTCGTGAGGGCCGCCATGGACTTTGGTTTTTCCTGGACGAGGTGTCGGGCGAGCCACTCGTCGCGGATATTATGCTTAAAGGCCGCCAGGGCTTCGGCATTCGGACAGTCGACTATTTGGTTCTTTTTGGTTAGGAACCGAGTCCAGAATTTCCTGGCTGACTCTCTGGGCTGTTGGGTAATGTGACTCAAGTCATTAGCATCCGGTGGTCGCACGTACGTGCCCTGGAAGTTGTCGAGGAATGCGTCCTCCAGGTTTTCCCAACTGCCGATGGAATTTGCCGGTAGGCTATTTAACCAGTGCGGGCCGGTCCTTTGAGCTTAAGGGGAAGATACTTGATGGCGTGCAGATCGTCACCGCAGGCCATGTGAATGTAGAGAAGGAAATCTTGGATCCATACTGCGGGGTCTGTGGTGCCATCGTATGATTCAATGTTTACGGGTTTAAACCCTTTTGGGAATTCATGGTCCATCACTTCGTCAGTGAAGCAGAGGGGGTATGCGGCGCCTCTATGTCGGGCTATGTGGCTACGCAGTTCAAATGAGTCTGGTTGATTATGTTTGGCCCGGTCGGACTTGTTGATAGTGTGTCCGGCATGGCGATCGTCGTCACATGTCGGGGCGCGCCCCCGCGATCCGTAAATCGATCTTGGCTGTCCTGCCTTCAGTGTATCTTGCAGGTCCTGCCTATTGTCCCGGGCAATAGTGTATTGGCGTAGGGGTGCGGGCTGGTATTCGGGCTGATTCGCCGCTTTATCCCGGCCATGAGGTGGCCGGTCAGCCGTGTGGTGCTCGAGTCCATATTCCTCGGCTGCCAGGACTTTAGTCCATCTGTCTGTGAGCAGGTCTTGATCAGCTTGGAGCTGCTGCTGCTTCTTTTTCAGGCTCCTCGCAGTGGCCATAAGCCGGCGCTTGAAGCGCTCCTGCTCTACAGGGTCCTCAGGCACGCCGAACTCGTCGTCGCCGAGGCTAATCTCGTCTTTGGAGGGGGGCATGTAGTTGTCCTCCTCTGGGTATCCGTCCGTCGCCTGTTCGTCTGGGCTGACCTGCCCGTCTTCCTGTTCGGCCTGTTCGAAGGCCGGCTGATCGGGGTTGTATTCGTCTTCGGCACCATCCGGATTGTTTTCATCTCCTGTGTCGGTATTGCTATGGCGGGGCTTGGAGTGGCGCCGATGATGCCCATGCTTTCCTTTCCTTCTTGAGGATCTATCCTCCGTTGCCTCATCGCCGTTAGTTTCTTTCGGAGTGTCCACCATATATATATCATATGAGGATGTGGTTGTCCAGCGCCCCATGAGCGGTGGTTCCTGTTCTTCTCCTACATTGTCGTCCACACCGTCGATGTCTTCAGAGTCAAAGTCAAGCATGTCAGTCAAATCATCGATCGTGGCAATGAGGTGGGTGGTGGGTGGGCAGCGAATTCCCTCGTCGCCTGCTTCCCACTCGAGCCGGACATAGTTCGGCCAAGAGTCTCCTGACAAAGAGAGAGACTTTAACGAGTTCAGCATGTCACCAAAGGGCGAGTGCTGGAAGATGTCCGCAGTGGTGAACTCCATTACCGGAGTCCAACCGGATTCGGCAGGCTCGGGGATGCGCAGACTGGAACCTACAGCCGTACAAGAGTCCGAGGGTCTGGTGTCACAGGCTTCCTTGGGGGTGAAGCCGGTGCTCGACTCTACTGTCGATGAGTGTGCGGCCTCTGGGGCGGGGTCCATCCACCCGTCCTTGGACGACACGATCTGCCCCGGATTTAGGTCCGGAGCTCCTACAGGTGCGATATCCCAGGTATTGTCCAACAGCAGGTCTAAGTCATGCCCGTCGTGACTGTTCGGTGCTCCTGGCATAGGCCCGAATCCATCGAAAATCAAGTCTCCGTGGATATCGGCCGTGTAGTTCAAGTTTCGAAACCTGACCTGATGGCCATGGACGTAGCTGTCGATCTGCTCCAGATGGCCAAGTGAATTGGCATGTAGTGCGAAGTGGCCAAACACGAAGATCTGTCCGGGGAGAAAAGTCTCATCCTGGACCGCGTTGTTGTTGATGATTGAAGGAGCCATCGAGCCTTGCAGCGACGACACAGAGGAAATCTCAATGAAAGCACCAATGTCGGTGTGAAAACCGGCGGATCTCGGGTAGGGGGTCCTGACCTGTGCGTCTAAGGATAAAGGTAACAGGAGGTGTCGGTGTCAAAACCGGTGGATCTCGGGTAGGGGGTCCTGAACTGTGCGTCTAGGCGGATGGTAACAGGAGACAAGGGACACGATGTTTTACCCAGGTTCGGGCCCTCTCGATGGAGGTAAAACCCTACGTCCTGCTTGATTAATATTGATGATATGGGTAGCACAAGAGTGGATCTACCACGAGATCAAGGAGGCTAAACCCTAAAGCTAGCCTATGGTATGATTGTTGTAATGTATGTTGTGTCCTACGGACTAAAGCCCTCCGGTTTATATAGACACCGGAGAAGGCTAGGGTTACACAGAGTCGGTTACAATGGTAGGAGATCTACATATCCGTATCGCCAAGCTTGCCTTCCACGCCAAGGAAAGTCCCATCCGGACACGGGACGGAGTCTTCAATCTTGTATCTTCGTAGTCTTGGAGTCCGGCGGACGATGATAGTCCGGCTGTCCGGACACCCCCTAGTCCAGGACTCCCTCAGTAGCCCCTGAACCAGGCTTCAATGATGATAAGTCCGGCGCGCATAATGTTCGGCATTGCAAGGCGGGTTCCTCCCTTGAATAATCCAGAGAAGATCATGAACACCAGGATAGTGTCCGGCTCTGCAAAATAAATTCCACATTCCACCGTAGAGAGAATAAAATGTACACCAGTCCAATCTGCTGACGTATTATGCGGCATGACATCACACCGCTACCAAGCCTATATTTGAATCGTTTTTTATTATACCACCTCAGCACGTTTAGCGAAGCGGTTTCCTTGGCACGTCCTGTCGAAGCAGAGATCGTGTTCCCCTTATTCCGGGATTCTCATCAATACGAGCGTGGGTAACCCAACCGTGCCCGTCGCCACGCCTCCTCTATCGAAGGTGAATCCCGAATGGTCACGGAGACGGCTCTTGGTATTTTTCCCCTTTATAAGAGGACCAAGGCTCGTTTCTTTTCTTCAATCTCGCATCGAATCTCCTCCTTGCTCCCAGTTCCAACACCCAGAGCCCCAGATTCGAGCGCTTCGGATTCTCAACCATGTCCGGCTCCGACCTCCAGGGTCGGTGGATGCCCTCCTCCTTCACGGAGGAGGACGTGTTAAAGCTGCGTGAGGCCAAGTACCTGTCCTACGAGATTTCGCACAGGTTGCCTGCCCAAGGGCAGGCCGTGCCCGCTCCCGAGCCCGGTGAGTACGTTGTCTTCGTATCCCACCTCTGTCGGGGTTTAGGCTTCCCGACGGACCCCTTCGTGATAGGGCTCATTTTCTACTACGGGCTGGATTTTCACGACTTAGCTCCGGAGTCCATCCTCCATATCTCCGCATTCATTATCATCTGCGAAGCCTTCCTCCGCGTCACTCCCCACTTCGGCCTGTGGCTGAATACCTTTAATGTGGAGCCGAAGATGATCGGGGGGGGCGTCAAGCGGAGTGCGGCGGGGCGGCCATAAGCAGAAGGGCCGATGCCCCGTGGCTCGAGGGCTCCTTCCAAGAGGAGCTCGGCTTGTGGCAGCAGGAGTGGTTTTATATCACCGCTCCGAAGGGCAGCAAGCAAAAGCCGCCACCTTCATTCTGCCCGGGACCTCCACGCCGACTGATGTCATGGGTCAACCAAGGGCTCAATTGGGGGCCGTCCGAAGATGTGCCTTCATTGCAGGGCCGGATTCGAGACCTCCAGGCGAGGGAGATCAATCTGTTGGTGGTGATGCAGGTTATGCTAATCAGGCGTCTTCTGCCCTGCAAACGCCGTCCTCTCCGGTTATGGGAGTTCAATCCGGAGGGACCACGAATTCTCCAACACTTCATGGGTACGACACCCGTGGAGATGTACAAGTTGTTCTTCGGACCGCAGGTGGCGTGTCTGGAATTGACCGAGGACGCAGGCCTAAGCTGCAATCGCCCGGATACTCAGGTAAATAGCTCAGAGTCCGGACGTTCTGTTTATCTGCCTTTCTAGAATTTGCTTCCTGACCCATTGCTCTTCATCAGGAGTGGGTAGCGCGATCAAAGTTGATAAGGTGTCCGGCCCCCCTCCCAGAGAACGCACTGGAGCCCGTGCTGGTCAGAATGTTGGAGGTCGCGCCCGAAGAAAGGGGCGATGGGGAAAATAGAGTTAATACCTCGCCCAAGGGGGCGCCTGAAGAGGGGGGGATCGAAAATCCCTCCTGCCAGGGGGAGAAGAGGACCGCCTCCGAAGACCTGGAGACCAAAGCCTCTAAGCGGGAGAATAAATCTCCACCGGAGGGTCCTGCGTCCGGGGAGAGCCCGGACGTACAATCATCTCTAAAGGATCAGCTCTCCAGTGAGCCGTGAGTAGAGAAGGGGGAGTTTATTAATAAGAAAATACCTCCATTTGTGCTTGTGTGGATAACCAAAGTTTTGCTTTATAGTTCGGATTTGCGGACTTCTCAGATGAGTTTGTCTTCGGGGGATCTTCGTCCGGAGATGATGGAGAGCGAAACGCCTCCGACTGCTGCGTCGCCGGACATGGCAGACGAGCCTGAAGTATCGTCACGGAGGGTGTCCCCGAGTCCGGAGGGGCCGGAGAGTTCGGCGCCCACTAGTATCCGGCCGGGAGAGCTGAAGAATCTGCTTGAGAGGGCGTCCATCTCAGAAGATCACCGTGCTTTGATGCGTATGGTGATTGGAAGGATTTCGTCCGCCGAGAGCGGATTGCATAATGCCGCCAGGAGTTTGCTGGCGGGATTTGAGGTACGCAAGAATGACGCACCTTTTTGACAGTTTTGCACATAAAAGTGCGCCCTGTATAGATAGTAGCCCCTGAGACTCGTTAGGTTGTCGAAAGCGACAGCGTGCCGAGGATCAAAGTCTCAATTAATGAATGTCGCCATTCCTATGTAGGTGGCGGATAGTCCGAGGGCTAGCCGGACTAGTGGAGTTGCCGAGTTAATGCGGCAACTTGACGTGGCGGATGCGGACATCGCACTTGTCAACCGGCGACTTGACGAGTCGCAAGGTAAATGAATTCTCCACAGTCGCTTATTTAAGGGGGTCAAAGCCCGCCTCTGATAATGTATATGCTGTGATACAGATGGTGCTGCTGCTGTGGAGAGCCTTCGGGCCGAACTTGCTCAAGCTAAGGAGCAAGCCCGAAGGAGTGATGCGGCTGCCTCGAGGGCGGCCGAGGAGTTGAAAGCCGAAAAGGCTGCACACTGCCTAAGCAGGGAAAAGATGGCCGAATTGGCCGTGAAATTAAAAGATGCTGCCGACCGCCATGAGGCTCTTGAAAAGGAGCACTTATCGGAGCGGGAAGACCTGGGGAAGGCCACCGCCGAGGCCAAGGATGCCCGTTCTGCAATGCGGGCTATGATGGAGGAGCTACGCCAGGCCGGAGATATTGTGGCTGGCAAGCCTTTTCTGTTGCGTCGCCGATTTACGGATCAAAATTATGCTCAACTTGGCCAGCTGTGGGGTCCGGAGGATCCATATATGGACTTAGCGGCAAGTGCGGCTGATGCCGTTGAACACTTCCGGAGCCAGAAGGATCACAAGACGGAAGAGCTATTTTGGTCTCAATCCATAGTCCGGATCGTTCACTTCCGTTGACCGATCGGTTGGCCGAATGGGCTGAGCTAAATAGATTATCCGGACTTGCCATGACTGATATCGTGGCTCATGTCTGGCCAGAGAGGCCCAAGGCGATGAGCTATTTCGGCTTATTGCAGCAATTTCTTGGAGCGGTGCCGCATATCAAGGAGATGAAGCGGTCGGCCTGCATAGAAGGCGCGCGGATGGCCCTTGCCCGTGTGAAGACACATTGGACAGAGATAGATGCCACCCTATTGCCGCCCAGGGTTCGGACGAAAGCCGGTTACCCGCCCAGCACTATTTTGGGGAAGTTATGCGTGGCGCTCGTGTAATAGAGTTGCAGTGCTCAAAAAATGTTACGTTCAAATGAACGTTTTTATCTTGTAAGACAATGATTATAATGTAACCACTTTTTATACTTGTGTGTCCCAAGTATTAAAATATCTCCTATGCGGTTGTTTATGTATACATTTGTATAACCTGAAAGATTGCAGTCTTCGGCTTCAGCCCCCACGCACAAGGTGCGGGGGTGTTCGCAAAAATAGCGCGTTTTCACACTTAATCTGACGTCTCGGTCCTGTTAAGGAGGTGGTAGCGTAGCAAACGAGGCAATCCGGACTATGATGCTTTATCACTTTCACTTAGCCAGTGGAGTTCGAGGGTGGGGCTACGATATAGCCCCTTGGGGCACCGCGCTTCTCCGAATTCGGGGCGCGTGTGTGCCTGACCGAGAAACGCTCCTTCATCAAAGCGGGGAATTCTAAACATTCCAGTAGTCGATCGAGTGGTTCACCAGTCTCTCGCTATATCATGACAGTCAGTTTTCGGCTTTCTCTACTGAGGTGCTCGCCCAGCCGAACTGGGGCACAATCCCAGTAGTTCTCCTGGTGCCGCGTTAGCCGATGATACGGAACGTAAGGCAGCAAAACACAGGAGCCGGGCAAACCCAACATTTGACCAAAGACATGATTCGGAGCTGATGCATATAATGCCTAACTCGAGACGCCGAACACTCCCTAAGGTGTTTGGTCTTTATAATAATGGGCAGAACAATGCCCTAAGCCCCTAGTGTCCAGGTACGGGCATGGTCCTCTGACGCGGCCGATGCTAAAACGTCAGGCTCCGCCTTGGTTATAAGAAGAAACCAAGGGAGAATAACAACAAGAGACAGTAAAAAAGGTTTACGCAGGGTCTTAATCTGAAAAGAATCCTTGCGACGGGTCCCTACTGCACGTCTGCGCCTGTGTCTCCGTTGTGCCATTATCCTGGACGGGTGTGCACGTTGTTCATCTGTAAAAAGAGAGGAACTTAGGTTAAAAGGAATTTGTGCAAAATATATACGAAGAAAGAAATATAAATAAGTAAAGCGGAGTCTGCGTGAGCTCGCTGTTGTTTGTGCGCGCAGCCCCTTGTAAAGGGATGTGCGGCTAAGGAGCCCCTAGCTTATTTATGCCGGACTCGTCTAACCGTGTCCGGGGTCTTTAAATGACCCTCGCACTGAAATGATGCCACGTGGACCGGGCATCTTGAGTGTAAGAGACGCGTAATGTGGTATGGCGTTGAAGCGGACAAAAGCTTCTCGTCCCAAGAGTGCTTGATAGCTACTTTTAAATGGGGCGATATGAAATATTAGTTGTTCGCGTCGAAAGTTGTTCGGTAATCCCAACACAACTTCTAGTAATAGGAAGCCTGTGCACTTAGCGTAAGGGCCCGGCGTCACTCCTTTGAAGGAAGTGCGGCTGTGTCGAATTTTAGTAGGGTCTATCCCCAACTTGCGGATTGTGTTTGGATACAGCAGGTTTATGTCGCTGCCTCCGTCCATCATGACTTGTTTAAATTGTAGTCCGTCGATTATGGGATCCAATATCAGGGCAGTCCATCCTGCATTTCGAACGCTTCTGGAATAATCCAGGTGGTCGAAAATGATTGGTTTTGATGTCCAATCTCTATGTTCCGCTGGGTTGGACCGTGCGAGACCCGTTTTAATGGGTGCCGCACTGTTTTTTCGTATTATCACATGAAGTGAATTTACTATTTTGACCTCTTGTGGGAAATTCTTTTGTTTTCCGGTGCTCTGCTGGTGGGGTTTGTCATCTTTGCTTGACGCGTCGATCCCCTTGTGTTCGGCGTTTTGTCGGTCAGACTGTTTGAAAACCCAACAATCTCGATGGGTGTGGTTTGCAGGCCTTCCGGGGGTACTGTGGATTTGACATATCCGACCCAAAATCTTGTTTAAGTTGGATAGCTCATCGCTGTCATCCTTAAGAGGTGGTGTTTTGTTGCTTGGCCGCGAGCTTTTGAATCCGGCGTTGACTGCCGTGCCCTTTGGGCTTTTTTCTTTATTCCGGTGATGCTCTTTTCTACGCCGTGATTTTCCGTTTCCATCTCTGATCTCGGATGTACTTGGGTCGCTAGTGCTGCATCTTGCTAGCCAGCTATCCTCTCCCGCACAGAAGCGGGTCATGAGGCTTGTTAGCGCGGACATTGTCCTCGGCTTCTCTTGGCCGAGGTGTCTGGCAAGCCATTCGTCTCGGACGTTGTGTTTAAAAGCTCCTAAGGCTTCGGCGTCTGGACAGTCGACTATTTGGTTCTTTTTGGTGAGGAACCTGTTCCAGAATTTGCGCGCTGACTCTCCGGGCTGTTGAGTTATATGACTTAGATCATCTGCATCCGGAGGGCGGACATAAGTCCCTTGAAAATTTGCTCTAAACGCGTCCTCGAGCTCTTCCCAACTTCCAACAGTGTTTTCTGGGAGGCTTTTAAGACAATGACGGGCTGGCCCTTTGAGCTTGAGGGGTAGGTATTTTATGGCGTGGAGATCGTCTCCTCTGGCCATGTGTATGTGTAGTATATAATATTCTATCCAGACTCCAGGGTCTGTTGTTCCGTCGTAGGCCTCTATGTTTATGGGTTTAAATCCTGCTAGGAATTCATGATCCAGCACCTCATTGGTGAAACATAGTGGGTGTGCGGCGCCCTGTATTTGGGTGTGCCACTATCTTCGGACACTTGACGTGTTGCATTGCTTCCTGGGGCCTTCTTCTTTGGCCCGTAAATGGACCTGGCTGGGCCATCTGTCTTACCAGGGTCATTAGTCAGTTTATGTGCGGCGCCGCTTTCAGATTTTGCCCTATCATCTGGCCGTCTATCCAACCAGGCAGCCTCTTTGTTTTTTGACCGTGGGGGCTCTATGGCCTCCTCGTCAAATTCTGGCAGCAGCTTGCGCTTCGGATAGCTCTTTGATTGGTGGCCATTGCCGTATTTATCCGCGGTTTTGAGCACTTTGCTCCACCTCATTCTGAGTGTATCTTCCGCTGTTTTGAGCTTCCGTTTTTCCTTCTTCAAGCTTCTTGCGGTGTTGACGAGTCTTTTCCGAAGGTTTTTACTCTCCGGCGGTGTGTCCCGCGTGAGGTCGCCTGGACTGTCGTTTTCGCTGGGCCTGGATTGATTATCCGACTCGTCTTGTTCGGACGGTTGCTTGCCTGCGTGTTTGTCGTCCGCTAGTTTGGCCTGCTGTATTGCTGGGTCGTTAGGAGCGCTGTTGTTGTCGAGGCGGGACTTAGTGCGGCGTCCGCGTCGCCGTTTTGGTTGTTTGTCGGCGGATTATCTTCTGCCGCGCCCCGTTGGTCCTCGTTATCGCTTCCTTTTGGGGTGTCCACCATGTATACGTCGTATGACGAGGTGGTCTTCCCTTGCCTTGTAGGCACTGTTTTCTGTTCATCTCCGACATCGTCGTCCATACCGTCGATGTCTTCGGAGTCATAGTTTAGCATGTTGGTAAGATCGTCGACAGTGGCTACAAAGTGGGTGGCGGGTGGGCTCTGAATTTCTTCATCGTCCGTATCCCAACCATCCTGGCCATAATCTGGCCAGGACTCTCCGGATAGCGAGAGATGCTTTAGCGAATTTAGGATGTCGCCAAAGGGCGAGTGTTGGAAGATGTCTGGGTGGTGAATTCCATAACCAGTGCCCAATCAGATTCGATCGCCAGGGGCGCGGGAGGTCCGGAGTCCGGCAAGGAGTCCGGTACCTCGGAGTCATGAGATTCGCGAGGGACAAGGGTAGTGTTCGGCTCCATCGCCGTGGAAGTTGGAGCCCCCGAGGCGGTGTCCAACCACCGGTCCTCGATCTGGGCGATCGGCTCCGGTCTAAGGGCCAGAGCGGATTGTTGTGCGGCCACCAAGGCACTGTTCGGTGACAGAGCTAGATCATGCCCATCGTAACAGTGTGGCACGCTTGGCTGTGGCTCGACCCCGTCGAAGATCAAGTCCCCGCGGATGTCGGCCGTGAAGTTTAGGCTTCCGAATCTAGCCTGACGGCCAGGGGCGTAGCTTTCGATCTACTCCAGATGGCCAAGCGAATTAGCCCGCAGTGTGAAGTCGCCGAATACGAAGATCTGTCTGGGGAGAAAATTCTCACCCTAGACAGCGTTGTTGGTTGAAGATGCCATCGAGCCTATCGGTGACGACACAGAGGAACTCTCAATGAAAGCACCAATGTCGGTGTCAAAACCGGCGGATCTCGGGTAGGGGGTCCCGAACTGTGCGTCTAGGCGGATGGTAACAGGAGACAAGGGACACGATGTTTTACCCAGGTTCGGGCCCTCTCGATGGAGGTAAAACCCTACATCCTGCTTGATTAATATTGATGATATGGGTAGCACAAGAGTGGATCTACCACGAGATCAAGGAGGCTAAACCCTAAAGCTAGCCTATGGTATGATTGTTGTAATGTATGTTGTGTCCTACGGACTAAAGCCCTCCGGTTTATATAGACACCGGAGAAGGCTAGGGTTACACAGAGTCGGTTACAATGGTAGGAGATCTACATATCCGTATCGCCAAGCTTGCCTTCCACGCCAAGGAAAGTCCCATCCGGACAAGGGACGGAGTCTTCAATCTTGTATCTTCGTAGTCTTGGAGTCCGGCGGACGATGATAGTCCGGCTGTCCGGACATCCCCTAGTCCAGGACTCCCTCAGGAGGCAAGGGACACAATGTTTTACCCAGGTTCGGGCCCTCTCGATGGAGGTAAAACCCTACTTCCTGCTTGATTGATCTTGATGATATGAGTATTACAAGAGTTGATCTACCACGAGATCGTAGAGGCTAAACCCTAGAAGCTAGCCTATGATGATTATGATTGTCCCTATATGGATCAAACCCTCTGGTTTATATAGACATCGGAGGGGGCTAGGGTTTATACAGAGTTGGTTACAAAGAAGGAAATCTAATATCCGGATCGCCAAGCTTGTCTTCCACGCAAAGGAGAGTCCCATCTGGACATGGGACAAAGTCTTGAGTCTTGTATCTTCACGGTCCAACGGTCCGGCCAAAGTATATAGTCCAGCTGTCCAGATACCCCCTAATCCAGGACTCCCTCAGCGGCCACTAGCACACCAGGGAAAAATAAGACTAGGAAATAAATAAGGCCGAAACAAATACTAGGCTATTAAGGCGATTGCACAGACTACATCCACTCGGCATCAAAGATCGCCACCAGTGCAAATATAGGGAACACCCTACACTATACAAAAATGGCTTGCTATTTTCTTAAACTGGTGGCTGCACGTTAAGATAAATTTTGTATCGCGCCAAAACAAATTACAACTATATAACAAAAGGAAGGTTGGCATAAAACTTAACAGTCTAGCAGATAAATGCACCACCAGAAGTTCAGAAGCTCAGTTCATTTGACCTGACTGTTACATTTTCATGCTGTATTGTCCAATGGAGCACCATAACCCTCGCCTTAATTTCCCCTAGGCTCCTGAACAACATAGCAAATGTATGATAGTCTGGTTTCAAAACCATGCATATCATGACGACATCGAACAATGTCTCTCCTTGTTTCACAAAGGGTCTCTGTTAGGGAATGGACTTGTGTCTGGAGCACATATACAACATTGCTTTGAGCTTGCATATCTTGATCATGACGCAGTTTGGATGATATTGCCTTAACAACCAACCCAGTATTACGCAGGAACGTGCTTTTGGCACTGTTAGTGGACAGGTACTGACCCACTGCAGCAAGAGCTGACATTGTGGTTATAGTTGCCTCGCCACCTTCAGAAGGTGGCGGTTCCACCATTTTTTTCCATAGCTCACTGAAAAGTTGAGGTTTTACATTAGTAGTACCAGAACAGAAGATATCAGGGAGGCAGCAAAACGAAACAAAATAGCTTTGGTCTATATACAGAACTTATTCTGGTGAACCCATGTAAAACATTAGTTGTAGTTTATTGCAAAGTACATAATAAAACCAGGTTCCAAACATATGACCATGTACCATCGCTAATGTATTGTCTATTTCTTCACATTGTATTGAGGGCTAAGGATAAAGAGACGAAGTTTCTAATACGGTAAGCATAGTATGACATCATTCATATCACAAAACAACTGAGAACAGACAAATAGGCAATTGTAACGTTGTGTGGACAAGTCCTGCACGGAACTAGATTACGGGTCAAGATCAAAGGAACATCACTCCTCTCTTTTAAACCTTGTAAGGTGCAATGATACGCTAAGACAATTGTGTATAAAATTGAAAAGAGTAATAGACATTGGCTGCAAACCATGCAGTTCAAGGCACAAGTCAGAGTAAGTAGTAGTTAAAAGGCATGAGGATTAAGGACTTACAACAGCGGCTTTGACTGGTGTAGTCATGCCCTTGTTCTTGCTGGTGTGACAGTCCTTGAAGATTTCCACAGCATTTGGTTCAGGTACTTTTTGGTCCTTGCGAGCTTTCCTCTGCATTTCGAACAAGTCAATATAGATCTGATAATATGGTACAGCAAAAAGAGTGAAACAGCAGCTAATTACAAGAGCCTCGCAGTGTGCAATATAGCTACGAGATTATGTCGTCTGTTGGAATTTCACTTTCGTACGGTTGGCCTTGTTCTTTGAACAGTTCACCTACAAGAAGATAGATTTGTGTGGCACATGCGTAAATAGGACTTCAACATGTGATCTGATCACATATATATATAATGTACATGAAACTTCGGATCAGACCAGTGTTTAACAAGGCCCCTCCAGTCTTCATCCGATATATTTTCCACTGGAGATGTTTGGGAAAGTTCACTGTTAGCCTTGCCTTCAAACTGAGTTTTCCTCAAGTTATACCGATACTATCGCGAGCAGACTTGAAAACATGGGTGCAAGCTTGTCTGGTTGCATCATCTTGGCTATCCAACTTGAACCTCATCTGTTGAAAATTATGGGAGTCTCATTATCAGCAACCTAGAAAGTATGGGACAGAGCAAGACGATATTACTAGTTTCCATACATAAACATACTTACAGATAAATGGTCGAGGAAGGTGTTGAACTGGGTTTCGTCTTTGTCATTCCTATAATGAATCCATGTTGGGAGGATACGTACATGACACCTAACGGCAACCGCTGCCTCTGATACTAACTTGGCTGATTCTGTAGCATCACGTGGCCTTTTTAAACCCGCCTCAAAACGGATCTCCATTCTTCCTCCTCTAGATTTAGTTAACCTATCGAGCAATATCCCTGATGTTTGTTTCCTCTTGCGCCTAGGTGCTAGTCCAACAACGAACATAGGAAGTGTTAGTGTACATCAAACTGTGAGACTACATATAAAGAAGCATGCAACAGTAACTTGATTCCAGCAACTACCTTCTTGTTGTTGAAGCTCACAAGGTTCATCTGATATTGCCAACTCGTCTTGTGTCAAGAGTTCTTGCGAAGTAGTGTCGGGTGGCAAGGGAGCTTGGGAACGTGCTGCTAGCTCAGTTGACGCACGAGTAAGTCGTGCAGCTGGCAGTACTAGGGTTGTCTCTTCTTGTTTGGTGGCAGCTATTTGTTTCTATTTGGATTTTTTTGCAGCTCGTGTAGCATGGGATGCCATGTTTGTAGAATTTTCCGCTGGACTTTGACCTTCTATTGCACCATCAGTACCAGCAGAATCTGCAAGATTCATCCGCTTCTCATTCCCTGCCATTCTGTGTTTCTTCCTCTTTCTCTGTGCCATGTTAAGTCAAGCTGACAAGAAAAACGAATAACAATTTAGTTCTTTAAAACAAATTGATGTGTGATGCAGACGAACTGAACTTTGATGTTAGACAACCACATGATAGGAGGATGTAATATGTATGAAAAATAGGACGGAAGAGATAACCAGAACTATGATGTGTAAACTAAGAAGAAGACATTTAGCCAAATTAGAAGCAATGCAATGGAAGGTAGACACCATATGAAAGATGCTACAAATATCGCTCTGCCAAGTTAACAGTGTCTCATCATAAATGGCGTTTAAACAAATGTGAAGTAGTACAAGAAATAAATCATATGCAAGATGCAAACAACATCACACTACCATGTTAGAGGTCTCTCGTCATTAGTGCCATTGCATATTCACAGCTTATGATGTGTAAACTAAGGAGAAGGCATTTCAACAAATTAGAAGCAATGAAAGCTAGACACCATATGAAAGATGCAACGAATATCACTCTACTAAGTTAAAACTGTCTCGTCATAAGTGCCATTTCAACAAATCAGTAGTACAAGCTAGAAAAGAATGTGAGATGTAACCTATATCACACTCCGAAGTCAAACACGTCTTATGATAAGTGATTGTTGCAGGTTACACAACAGTAGTAATTTGATGTAAGAACATGGTGTTATAGACAGATATTGTATGTTCTAGAAACAGGAACACGTGTCTTATTCAAGTATAATGTGTAAATTAAGCAGATGGAATTCAACAAAATTAGAAGCAATACAAGCTAGACATCACACATAACATGCAACCACATATAACAGTGCCAAGTTAGAGGGAGCACCGATGATGCTGCACTATGGGAGACGTGCTCATCATAAACACAGCTTTGTTGAGTGTCTATGCATGTGTTGTCTTGGAAATCATCTTGGGGGTGTGGAGGAGTAGAAACTATAGAGGCCCTCCGTTCGGAAGGAGCACCTTTATCCGCTGCCTTGCTAACTTCCTTCCGCTTTATTGATTTTGAAGTGTCGAGTAAAACTGACAAGAAAAAGCAATAAAATTCTCCCTTCAGAACTCATCATGCATGATACTGGCAATCACTACTTTGATGTAAGGCAAACACATGATACTAGGATGGAATATGTACGAAAAATAGGACATCATGGCATGTTCACAACTGTTTGTGTAAACTAAGCAGAAACCATTACAGCAAATAAGAAGCAATGCAAGCTAGACACCACATGAAAGATGCAACCAATATGACTCTGCCAAGTTAAAAGCGTCCCATCATAAATGGAATTTCAACAAATTAGAAGCGGCGCATGCTATAAATCATATGAAAGATGCAACTAATATCGCACTGCATATACTAAAGGTGTCTCGTCATATTGATTGATGCGGGATACAAAAAAACAATAGTTTATGTAAGGACATGCTTAATAGACAGATGTACTATGTACTAAATACAGGAAGGCATGTCACATTAACAGGTATAATGTATAAGCTAAGCAGACTAGCACATGCAGTTTAACCAGATTGGAAGAATTACAATCAAGACACCATATGCAACATGCAACCACATATCACGTTGCCAAGTTAGAGCCAGCACCTGCGATGCTAGTGTAGGGGAAATGCTGTAATCAACTACAGAGCTATGTTCACTATCTTCATCTAGCATTTCTATTTCTTGAGAATCATGTCGGGAGGCTGACGCTGCATTCTTTAAATGAGGAGTAGTCCCCTTGCCTGCCTGCCTCGTCATAAGTGATTGATGAGGGATACACAAGAACATTAGTTTGATGTAAGAACATGGTTAATACATAGATGTACTAGTATGTACCAAAAACAGAAAGGCATGTCATATTCAAAGGTATAATGTGTAAGCTAAGCAGATGCAATTTAACCAAATAGGAAGCAATACAAGCTAGACATCCGGCTGGAGTGGTGAGCATGATCATCTAGGACTTGAGAGCCTGGTGGGAGGCGGGCTGCTTCGCCACCACCGCAGCTTTTTAGTTGGCTTCCAGGTGATGCCTATCTTTGTTGGGCTTGTCACTGGCTCGGCCAATGCCCTGACTAGCTATTTGTCTTCTGGTGCTCACGGGATGGTGGTTCATGTAAAAAAATATCTTTCCTTATCGACCGACTTCGGCCTTTCGAATACAAGCTAGACACCATATGGAACATGCCAACACATATGACACCGCGAAGTTAAAGCAAGCACCTGGGATGGTGGTTCATTGCGAGCGAATTCATCAACTCCAGAGCTACGTTTACCATCTCCATCTGCTGACACTGCACCCTTTATAGCGCTGTAACGTGTCGTGCATACCCGCGAAGAAAGCTGGCGCGACTTCTCTCTTTTCTTTGCTGCTTCTCTTTCGGCGGGCTCTGAAATACCCTTGCATAAAAACAGAATAGTGAGAGTATGGGTCAAGTGTGTGCAGAACTAGTGCACTGTAAAAGTAGCAGATAGCAGGTGGCTGAAAAATAAATGATAGGAGACATATGATAGCTCTACAACATTTCATTGCAAACAAAATTAGATTATACTCCGTATGATTTTGTAATATATGAGCACAGGAAATGCATGTACTCCTCCAGCACACCACCACATGTGGTCATATCTAAGATAACAGTCGACTGAAAATAAATAGGTCAGTCGATTTTTTTAATGAACCGTCCGATCTATAAGGAACAGGCAGATGGCCTTCGTCTACCTCCCGCCAGTCACTGTTGACGATTTTTCTCGAACCGCCAGCGACCATCGGCCAAGACCCCTGCCTCCGCCGCCCCGCCCCGCCCTCCCCTCGATCTCACACCACCGCCGTGCTTGGCAGTGCCCCCAAGCCATCCCTTTAATCCCGGCCAACCTCCAGATCGGGCGCCAGTAGCTCTAGGCCGCACACGTACCTAAGATAAACATCAAGGTGCTGCTTCCTCAGCATAATAGGCATACTAGCGCCTGTTACGTCAGGGAATGCTTCCGTTAATTGGGAATCAACTGGCCATAAATTGAAATTCAGGGGGAAGACGGACCTCTAGCTAAGGTGAAATAGTATATGAGGAGAAACCTTGTGCATCACGAGTCACTAGGAACATCTAGTATCAAGAAGAAGCGGTCAACTAGTGTCTTCTGTGGGATGAATACCGTGCAAGCAGAGACGTAAGATTTCCACGAATAAGGGAAGAGGAGTACCTTTTTCGGTTGCCGGTGTGGTCACCTCCACATGTCGCGCCGATCTTCTTCTTTTTATCGGGGAAACCGATGTTCTGGAGGGTGCAGGCTTGGATGAACCCATGGCCAAATTGTTGACTGTGTTGCCATGGTCGTATGTCGGCGGAGGGGAAGCAGATCTGAGGCGGCCAAGGACGAAGTAGCAGGAACAGCTCCGGTGCGGTGGAGGGTGGCGAAGTTGGAGCGGCAAGGGTGAGGCGCAGGACGGCGTGGTTGAACTGGCTCGGGTATGGACGGCTAGGCCTCAGCTTCAACTACTAGCCATGGAGGGCATTGCGGTTGAGGTTGCGATGGACGACGACGTCGTGGTATCGGCTCCGGCGTGATGGAGGAGGGCGGCGGATGATGGATGGGATGGGGTGGCGGACGGAGGACGTCGGGGTTTCGCGGCCGGTGGAGAGGTAGTTTTGGCGCCCATGTAGTACGAATGGGGAATCAGACGATGGGAACCATGTTTCGGTCTGGGACGCGCTTGTTTTTGGCTTTTTTGAACAGAAGATGGGATGCGCTTATTTCAAATTTGGGGAAAGTACAAACTTTGCCCCCCTCTTAAATTTCAGACCTACTGTGGGTCGGGGGTAGGATGGTAATCCTAGGTGTCCCAAATAGTGGGCTGGAGCGATTCTGGCAGTGCACATGTGTGCTTAGGCGGACATTGTGTATGAATGTCTTTCGGACGCGGTTGTGTGGCGTCTAGACGAAGCTACAAACCTACCCCGGTTTAGACCTTTGGACGTTGAGCCGGTAGGTTTCACGGGTCGGAGTTATTAGAAAAGTAATTTCCTTGTACTACCAAACCTTGGTCTCACGCGGTTTCGGGCGAGTAGAGGCTCTTTTGGCGCTTCATTCGAAATTTTGAAACACAAGCATTCACGTTTAGAGTACTCTTGAACTATGAGGATTGACCTAAATAGACAACATTATATTTGACCTTGTATGTTTGAAAACCTCATTAAATTATCCGCTTCTTTTTGAAATTTTGACACTTGAAAATCCTATAACTACGCTTATTTTGGAATGGAGGAGCTAAATTTTAATCTATTTTGTACACAACTACATATGCTATTATGTACAAAATCAGAACAAAGATTGGTGCCCCTATAATTTAGATATGGTTTACAAATGCCATGATATCAAATTCAAATAATTGAATGGACTTCATGTTGAATTCGATTTTTTTAAACCACCTTAAGTTGAATTCAAATGTATGCTAGTTCATAGGTAGCTATTTATAATGTACATTGTGTAACTTTCGTATGTATAATGTGCTTTACACACACAACATGAACTATACTCACGTTTATATTCGATTGCTAAAGCGATGGATTGTCTGGAGTTCAAAATACTAACTATGTGGATCAATTGTGTCGAATAATAACATAGACATGCTCAAATTCGATAGAATCTAGATGTCTGATGGATCAATGACCGCTCCTTACGCGAATTGCAAATATCATGATCCCATCCTAATATTTGGATACAATTTATATCTTTAATCAATGTGTACAGCAGTCTTTTACGTGTAGTTTCACTCTCCATCGATGGTCTCTCACACATGCTCACACACTCTCTCCCGAGGTGTCTTTCCCGCACACATGCTCTAGATATAACCCTCCCTCCCTCTCGTAACCATTTACAACTGTTTTCACTAACCTTTATCACAAGCACTCTTCCTCTCGCAAACATACAGACACACAATCCCCATCGACCATTTCTATATACATGGACCGCCTACGTGTCTCATGTACACACATTATCTTTAGGTCTGTCTCTCACGCATTGTCTCACACCTCTCTTCCTAATCGACGAGTATGATTCTAGCAGAGCATTCTGTAGGATGCCCCTTAAAGTTAGGTTGGATGAATAGTAATATCAGAGATAAAGGGGTTACCTTAGTCCGAGAACCTAGGGTTACAAATCCTAGCCGGCTTTGTCAGTGGACACAGAGTCCTTCACAATTCTGCTATCTTTGTCTTGTACGACTAGTCATCCATGGGTCTTCCTAAATGTGTCACGGGCCGACCAATGTGGCGCAGGACGGAACCAAATGAAGGGCCTCACCTCGACCCACCGGACCTCATGCGGTGACACACCCTCTACCCCCACGTCTCATTATCTTCTCACACCCACACATACCAACACAAACACCACACACATAGAAATTTTCACCTGGTGCCTCTATTCCCTCCCCCCTTGCATATACACACTCAAGGGAATGGAATCTCTCGTCGTGATGTCATATTCGTCTCTCTCTCTAGACTACTCTCATTTCTCGTGCTATCTCTCCCATGCCCCCCCCCCTGTCGGCCCCTCTATCCATGCCTCTCACGAATACGTAATACACACAAATACCTCTCTAGGCCCCGCGAAATGCATCAACTACACATTCACACATGTTACATCACGTACCCCATTGATCTAAAAAGCCCGCTCTTCACGTTTATTTCGCATACAACATTCCTTTTGAATAAAGTGTGGCCAAAAAATTATTTTAGAGTTTCTACATATATACAACATTACAAAGTTATATGGAGGAGTACGAACGCTAATTTGCATTGCATGGTGCCCACAATGATATTTATTCCGCACTGTGAATTTGTATATTTTTATACTATATACAAAGTCAGTCATAATAAAGAGAAACGAAGAGCATCTCTCTCTCCATTGCATACCCCCCTGTACGCCCCTTTCACGTATGCACACAAAACTATCTCCAGGTCCTCTAAAAGTAAGCCCCCAAAAAATTCACGCATGTTTCATCTTTCTCTCGCGATATATGCAATGACGATCATTGTATTTGAAGCGAAAGTACGATACGTACATTGGACTTCAGAATCCACTCATTACGGTCACCATTTACGTTTAGTGGTTATTATACAGTCACGGGCTCACCGTACAACTCTGTATTTGCTCATGACATGACTAGTTGACCAGTTAAACGCTCCACGTGGCACCTCTAGTTCACATTATCTCACTACCATCGTGCCCACCTGTCGACTTGTAACTACTCTACATCTACACTCTTATAAAATACATAAAATACACTCTTATAAAAAATAGAGTTGGTGATGATGGTGTGCGTGCCATCCTGCAATATACGCCGTCCGATTTATATCTGATGGATAGGAAAGAAACTATGGCAATTTTGCAAAAAGGTACCCACACACCTCTCCACATTTGCAAATAAGGTCTTCCCTTGTTCATCCTTTTCTCTCACAAGATAAACAAGTCATACAAATGCATCTTGATGTTACGTGCAATGCACGGGCATCTTGATAATAAGAATGAAAACAAACGACAAAAACATATTTGGACGTTGGTTCGAAGTCATGACCGCGGGCACAGCGGATAAGGTGGCCTTGTATTGGTACGTTGAGCCGTCTGTTTTAACACACAGGAGCTGGTGTGGTGATTATACACACACGTACGCATGCACACAAACTGCATCCACGCAACACTCACACAAACACATGCACCCACGCACGCACGCAACACTCACACGTACACACGGAGCCACGCACGCACGCAACACTCACACACACACACGCACGCATGCATGCACACACCAGTACACCACACGACCAACACACACACTCACGCTCAAGTGCTCAACCTACACGTGCATGCGCACACATCAGGCCTTGACAGACACATACACAACCAGGTGATTCCCGCGCATGGCTTGGAGCCTTGTCGCGCCTGCGTAAATTTGTGTTTATCTGACCTTTTCCCTTGCGAACTGACAAGTTGACCCACAAGGAACATGGTCAATTTAACTAGTCAACATGGCGCCATGCAGACTATTTGGCCGATCAACAGAGTGCAATCCGATGCTGAACCGTGAGCAAGTGACCGTATAATCACCGCAAAATGTATATAGTGACCGTAATCAGCTTATTCTGAAGTTCGGTGACCGTATTACGCTTTTCTCTTTATAGGCCCTCCAAAACTACATCTCTACACGTTCTCGCATGTTATAGCACTACTACTACACTCTAACACAATAAATCATATGTGCTTTTAGTTTTACTAGATATCATATTGTTACTTATAATTATTCAGTTTGCATACATTAAAATTGCCTTTGAAATGTATGGCCAGTATCATCTACCGCGCGGGAAAAATCCCGCCCTTTCCTGTTTAATCGGGTCTGTGTTAGAGTACTATAGTTTTACTGTATAGTACTAGATGGAACCGAAGCTCCCTGATTGATTGATTGAAGGAATAGAAAAATGCAACGTCTCTCCTCTTTCTCCCATTCTTGGACGCATGTAGTACAGTATAGAGCACAGAGTCTACTTCCCTGTCCCTTCTATCACAAATCACAAAGCAGTGAGGCGTCAAATCACAAAAGCACGGACGAAGCAACCATCATTTCACTCTTCGCTGACTCCGTTTCTCCATCGCCTTCTTCAAGAAACCATCTCACCGCACTAGTACTCCTAGTAGTACTAGTCCTTTGGTTCAACGGACTTCTTGGATGCAAATAAGGCGGTTGTCTCGGGTTGCAGGCGGCACTTGCGAACGACTTACCGTGGTCTCCCTCAATGGTGTTCTCCGGCAAACGCACTTCACCAAACCACAAAAAAAATAAGATATCGTCGACGTCACCGCAATGGGGAAGGAAGTCAAATATAGTTAATACCTCCATTTTTTTGTATACAAGGCCAGTATATCAAAATTATAATTTGCAAAGGGCCACTAACACTAATCGAGGCAAAATTGATGGGGTTAGCAACCAGGGACATTAATATACCCTGCATGCATGCGGAAGTGAGAAGGTTGGTTTGCATGGCGCTGCATTAATCAACTGGTGAGGAGTGAGATGGTTAGCTCTTTGGTCTTTGGAGAAAAAATACGCATTAATTGACACGTGAAACAAGGATTTGTACCGATTAAATCCCGCGAAGAAAAACCCCGCCTTTCTTTTTTAACACTAGTACTCCTAGTACATACGTACTTATCCTGTTTGGGTCTAAGCCTTGCATTGCCAAACTTCGCCACACATTTTTGCCAAGCTTGCCTAAGGTTTTCAAAATGAGAAGGAGGTACACTTGCGCACGGCTGTCACGGTTGTACCGCACCCTCACACGGTCGCTCCTGCATGCCGCGGTCGCACCGCACCCTCACACAGTCGCTCTTGCACGCTGCAAACCCAACCAAGGGAACGCACCCTCACTGACACGTGTCGTCGCATGTGAACAAACCAAACTCAGCCATCCTATCGCTGACACATAATTTTCGTTCATAGAGTATGTTTATTCAACCGCACGTTGGTGAGTATCCGTACGGCCCGTGCGGTGGTCTGTTGGGGAAGAAGAAGAGGTGAGGAAGAAGGAAAGAAGGGTTAGGAGACGTAGGATATTCATCCAACCGCCTGAAATGGTAGACTAACCCAAGTCAGGCGACTTGCATAACAAATATATGTTTTTACACAGCAAAAGATCCATAAAAACAACAACATAAAGAAAAACTATCACTGCTCGCGGAAAGAGACGGCCTCGTCGTCTTTGGCTGCCGGCACGAACCAGCCGTAGCTGCCCACGTGTGTCTCCGCATAGTGGTTGTCCTCGACCTCCAGCTACTCGTTCAAGCGGAGCGTGCGAGCGCTCTACACGGATGAGAGCACAGCCCGGTTCAAGTCGAGGACGTCCGGTTCCGCCTGCAGGAGGGCCTCGATGGCAGGGGCATCCGTGCGCTCCGCGTCGAGTCAAGCCTCCACTGCCCGGTTCAGCCCAGGACATCCGGTTCCGCGTGTAGGAGGGCGTCGATGAGAGCGGCATCCGCGCGCTCTGCGTCGAGTCAAGCCTCTGCCACCCAGTTCAAGTCCAGGACGTCCGGTTCCGCCTGCAGGAGGGCCTCGATGGTAGCGGCATCCGCGCGCTCCGCCTCAAGTTGAGCCTCCGCCGCCCGTTTCACATCCATGACATCCAGTTCCGCCTGCAGGAGAGCCTCGATGGCAGCGGCATGCACGTGCTCCGCGTCGAGTTGAGCCTCTGCCTCCCGGTCCTCCTTTAGTATCGCCATGTTGAACCGCTGGTCCGCCTGCACCACGGGGGACTCGGACGCCGGCACGAAGTCAACGTCCGTCGTCTCATACCCATCGGGGGCCTTCTGCACCGCGACCTCCGCCATGAACATTGGATCGGCTTCCTCCTCCTCGTAGCTTGGCTCCAGAGAACTCGGGGATTGGCCCGCCGCAAAGAGAGCTTGGGAACGGAGGTCTGTGGCGCCGACCGCCGCCACGATTTCTGCGCGGTGCTCTGGTGTCAGCATCTTGTAGTAAGTGATGTTGCGGCACACCATGGATTTCCGATGAACTAGGGGACGCTTGATGCGGGCTAGGGGATCGAAAGGTGGTGGAATGGGCTGGAGATTTGGTGTGGTTTTAGGGCAGTCGCTGGCGTAGGCCGAGCAGTGAAGGTTCTTGTGTGAATAGTGGTTCTAGTGACGACCGGTCAATCGGTTTTGACTGTACATCGCTCTTGTCGCGTTCGCGTTGCAGCCCGGCACACTGGACCCTCCACGTTGCTCATCTAATGGAACGTGCTTCGTCTTGCGTTTTCGCTCTCTTGTGGGACCGCAGTTGAGAGCAAACCGACGTCCCTCCCCCTCCCCCGCCCTCATCATTTATTATACTACCACTCCCTCTGTTTTATGCGGAGTAAATAAAAACAAAGGGAGTATACTACGGATGAGGATCCCCTGACGTGGCCGAACCCATTGAGTAACTGACATGCGGGGCCTAGCAAGCATGGGGTCCGCCAGTAAGTGACCGAAAGGGAGGGTAAGGCAGGGATACCTACGTCAGAGGATCCACTTCCACTACTACTCCCTCCTTCCATTTACTATACAGGGCCTAATGCATTTTTCAAGGCTAACTTTGACCAAATGTTAGAGTAATAATATATGACATGCAACTTACACAAAGCATATGGTCAAATTCGTATGTGAAAGGAGTTTCCAATGATATAATTTTCACATTATACATCTCATGTACTATTAATCTTTTCAATAGTCAAATTGGAAACCATCTCGAGTACAAATCTAGAAGTACGTACGAATCTAACAATATTGATTGGGCGTTGTTGAATGTGATACCTTTTTGATCAAATTAGAGATACTTTGACTACACATAAAAGTTATATGTAAACTAGAAAGGATAGGAGGGAGTATATTGTACATTCAAAAACGAAACGAACATTCAATACCCTTTATATATGATTTGTGAATGCTATGATCACCGGTTCAAAAATTTGAATCCGCCTTAGGTATCACGTGCCCCCACTCGTTCCCTCTCGATTTCATCTCGGGGTCCGGAGATCTATTAAAGAGACTAGGGTGGGTACATGCGAATGAGACTCGACGGAATGTTCAAATGAGGCATGCGGGAGGATAGACTCGACTGGAGGGCGACATGATCGATGGAGAAGAGGGTTGGAGAGGAATGAGAAATAAGCAAACGCCACATGATTATACTTGAACGGCTCAAATAAACAATAAGTTGTCTCGCTTGGCCTACATAGTGAAAGGCCTAATGCGCAACGCGGAGCACTGACACTCGAATATGGCCGGGAAAACAGGGAAACCGACATCTGGGGCACACCCGTCAGGACGACGTAGCGCAGACTAGTCCAATGGAGGAGCTGGCCCACGACCTCCTCGCCACCGACAACCGTTCATGTGGGTCGTTGGGGCCAACAATGGGGCGCAGCTCTAGCACCGCCTCTAGACACGGCGACCGCGATGAGCGACATGCTCATATCATCGCTAGACACGGTCGGTTTCAGTGTGCCGAGGGTGGCGTTAGTGTTGTGGCATGACCAACAGTATGTTTGGTTTGTGCCCAAGGTTGCCCCATCAAAGCATTGGGTAGCCAAAATTTTGGTTGAGGTATTGGTTGCCCATGATTTGGCCGACATTGGCAAGAAAAATGAACTAGAGTTGGCTAGAGTTCATTGGCATGCCAAAAAAATGGCAACCATCCAAACAAAGACCAATCTTTGGGTCATGACCAAAATTTTGGTTGAGGTATTGGTTGCCTATGATTTGGCCGACATTGGCAAGAAAAATGAACTAGAGTTGGCTAGAGTTCATTGGCATGCCGAAAAATGGCAACCATCCAAACAAAGACCAATCTTGGGGTCATGACCAAAATTTTGGTAAGGTGCACTTTGGCCATAATCCAAACACACCCCAACACCCGGCTCGTCGAGGATGCACGGGGCGCCGCGACGCGTCCGCGGAGTGGTGTAGCACGGCCAACTGCATCCTATGGACCTGAGACCATGCTGGGTTGTCTTGCTTTTTCAATGACATGCGGGGATCACATGTGAGCAAAGGGCATCTCCAACGTTGCCACGACCGTAGCTGACTACCCTGGCACACCAAAACCCTCGTCCCTCGCGCCGTCGCGTGGTGCGTTCCCAGCCGGCGCCAGCTGCCTGCATTCATGTCGTCCGTTCGTATGTCGTCGTTAAAAGGCTCGGTGCCCAAGGAACCAACTCCGGCGACTTAATGACGCACCCGGACTAACCTCCACACCCAGCTAACCTCCACACCATAGTGCATCGTCCTCCTACCTGGCACCACATCCGCCATGACCGCAAGTGCGAACGCTCTGCGAGAGAGCTTGTCTTCGGGGATGAAGCTCAAGGTCGCCGCCCTCGCTCAAGTCGCCTCTCGGCGACACAATAGCGGCGTAGCCGGACGCGGACGCGACCGCACAAGCAGTGGCCACGCTGGCGGCCGACGACGGGAGCACCATCAGCCACGCATCCTACTTGCCGCCGTCCAATGTCCGGCACCACCGAGGTCGGGGACTCCTCCGAGGATGCGTAGGGCATGGTGTGCCAACTGGCCGGTCCGTATCCCGTGTTCTACTCTTCCTTGTCGGAGACCGCACCTTCACTTCACGGGTCTTGAACCCCGCCCCCGTACATAGAGATTGCAGCTGGAGGACGTCGGTCGCCACCGTAGAATAGGTTTAGGGTCGGGTTTCTTTTATTTTTTCTGTCCTATAAAAGTTCGAAATGTAATGAAAATCTGCCGTGTTTGCATTAATCTCGGCCGGTGTATATGAGCTTTCACAATAATATACATATTGTAGGAGTACTAGCAAGATGCCTGTGCGTTGCACAGAAGATCAAGATCTTGTGGGAGAAAAGGATGAACGAGGGAAAGCCTTATCTGCAAATGTGGAGAGGAGTGCGGGTAAATTGTCATAGTTTCCTTCATATCCGTTAGATATAGATCGGACGGCCTATATTGCAGGATGACAGGCACACCATCATGACCAACTCTGCTTTTTATTGAACCGAGACAAATCTAACATGCAAAGTAAAATAAGAACATAGGGTCTATACATACACAAATTATCTTAGGCACTCCAATAGTACATCCACACATTCACGCATTTCACATCTTTCTACATCTACGGGAACCTACGAAAGGGTTAACGTAAATTGCCTCTCTCTCTCCTCCCCTGATTTTCATGGTGGTGGGCCCCTCCCTCCCCCCAATCTACAATCAAAAGCTCACACATTTCACATTACGTTAATCACGTAACTGGGATTACGTAGGTGTAGCATTACTCGTCCTAAAAAACCTAACTAAGCCAACCTCCCAGCATATCGCGCGGGAAAAGACCCGGCCGCGTCGTTTTAGTCGGGATTACCGGATTACTAGTAGTAGTATCGATGGATCATGCGAAGCAACAAATTTTTTTTTGAGGGGGCGAAGCACCTAGTTTAAAAGGAAAAAAGGTGGTACACTCACAGCACTCCTGTCGCGGTCGCATTGCACCCCACACACGTTCGGTCCTGCACACGGCTCATGCATACGAAACGTGCTTCAGCTTGCCTCTTCACTAACACGTGGGACTGCACTTGGAGAAACCGACCATGCGCCAAACTCCCGCAGCCCACCGCGCGAAAATCCTCCCCCCCACACACACACACAAAAATGCCCCCCAAATCTGATTCAACCGCCCTTCGGCCGACTAGCCAATAATAATCCCCAAACCCC
>NC_041383.1:177119535-177127648 GCF_002162155.2 Triticum dicoccoides
CCCCCTGTCCCCCTCCACTCCATTCACTCCGCCAAAGCCGCCCTCCCCGCTGCACCGATACGTCGGCGCCGCGGTTCGTCGAGGGGATGCACGGCGATCCTCTCGCTCCCACAGTACACTCTCATAGGCTGTCGTCCTCTAGCCGCGCCGCCACCTCTGGCTACGTTCTTGTGGAGGTGCACGACGGTCAGCGCCGCCACCGCTGGCGACGTTCGTGTGGAGACGCACGGCGGTCAGCTTCTCCCACGGTACGCGCATTCTAGACTGAGGCCCCATTCATGTCGGGGTAGCACTGAATGTTAGCTGATAGACGCTCTTAATCTCACTGTTTGCCGAAGTAGTTTACTGTCAATATGCTCTGCTTAAGAAGCTTCCTTGCCCTGTTCTGCACTCAATCTGCTTAGCTGAGATGGCATGCCAAGGCCGATTAGTTGCTAAAATATCCTGCCATATATTTATTGTGGCGTAGATTGCCATGGTCTAGTATCCAATCTATTAGGTGAAATAGCTCTACACCGTTTTATACTCGATCTTTGTTGCTGCGATGGCCTTTGATAGTTTGATGGCTGTGTGCCCAGCCTCATTGACTGCTGAAACAACCTGTCATAATTTAGCACTCAAAGCTTTACATATATTTCATTACTTAGGTGTGCTAGTCCAAATATCTTGCCATAGCTTTAGACATCGACCTAGGTATTTTTTTTGACTTCATAAAAAAAGCATATATGTTTTTCCTGTAATATCTAGTAGAAGAACTAATTTGTATGTCTAACAAATGGACAGGACTTGGATAACTTCTTCTCGAAGATTCTCCGCTGCATATGTCGAGGCGGTTGAAAACTTCATGAACTTTATCAAAGCTGAGTACGGTGGTCTGAAATCAGATGTGCTCTACCCGTGTAGCAGTTGTATGAATTCAGTTACAAGACCCAGTCAACTGTGCAAAATCATCTACACTTGTATGGGATGTCGGTCACATATACTAGGTGGGTTCATCATGGTGAAGCTGTGAACGTCAATGTTATTGACTACGTGGAAGCAGCAAATCACCATCTTGATCTGCCTGATGCTCAGGTGGAAGAGGAGGAGGAGGTGGTGGTGGCGGAGCCAGTGAGTTTGACCAACATTGAAACAATGCTACGAAATGCTCGTGCATTCCGTGAACTTTCACCTGCAGAAGAAAAATGGTGGGCCCGCACGTTGGAACAATGCAACGTTGTTGTCACCCCAGGAAATAAGCTGTCAGTATTCTCAGCTATGGTCATCTTTCTTTAGGTGAAGACATCTGAGCGGATGACTAACAAATCATTCGATGCGATGTTGGCTGCTTTCCGCAAATCTTTCCCAGATGCATCTGAGCTGCCACACACCTACAGTAAAATGAAGAGTTTCCTTCGTGTAGTTGGAATTGGATATGATATGATCCATGTTTGCAAGAATAATTGTGTTCTGTTCCGGAAGGATTATGCCAACTTAAGTGAATGCCCGAAATGCAAATCATCAAGATGGAAAGATGGCAATGTTGTAAAGAGGATTCCTCATAATGTTCTGAGACATTTTCCAATTACACCAAGATTGCACAGGTTGTTTCATGATGCTGAAACAAGAGAGGATGTACTGTAGCATTCTAGGAACCAGGAGTACAGAGATCAGAATGTAATGAGCCATCCACCTCATGGTAGTGAGTGGAAAAGCTTCAATGATAAACACAAAAAGTTTGCTGCTGACCCGAGAAACATTAGACTTGGCTTAGCTTCAGATGGATTTAACCCATTTGGCCACCAGAGCGCCACATATAGCATGTGGTCAGTGCTTGTTCTCCCTTACAACATGCCTCCAAATGTCTGCACCAAAGAATCAAACTACATGATGGCCTTGCTCATCCCAGGTCCAAAAAGTCCTGGAAAGGATTTTGATTTGTTCATGGAGCCTCTTGTGGAGGAACTTCAACAGCTATGGAAGGATGTTCCCACTCGAGACCTATATAGCAGCCCACTAGCTGATTTGTTTCTGTGTGCTGTTATAATTTGGTGCATCCATGATTATCCGGCTTTGGGCACTATGTCAGGGCGAATGACACATGGTTACAATGCATGTGTTCGCTGTGACAGGAATCCGCTGTCATACACAATACTTAGCAAGATTTGTTACATTGGACACCGTCGTTTCCTTGCCAAGGACAAGCCGCATCCTAGAAAATACCGAAGACATGTGTTCAATGCAAAGCATGAAAACCGTGATGCGCCAAAGAGGCTCACCGCCGATGAGTTGCAAGTGGAATTAGAGAAGGTCAGGCATATTACACCAGGAAACCATCCTGGTAATGGTAGCGGGAAAAAGAAGTGTGGTAGGGCAGAAGAGAGATTATTGTTTACCCGCAGGTCCACTTTGTGGGACTTGGAGTATTGGAAAGATTTGGATCTGCGGCATAATCTTGATGTGATGCACATCGAGGAAAATATATGTGACAGCATTATCGGTACACTTCTTTATTGAAGGCAAGACGAAAGATACCTTAAAATCTAGGATTGATTTGACACACCTGGGTATCAGAAAGGATTTGCAGGTGCAAGATGAAGGTAAACCACGGGATATGGCACCAGTTGTGTACGTCTTGGACAAGGTAAAAAGAAAAGAATTTTGCAAGGTCCTGTCACGTGTGAGATTCCCACATGGATTTGCTTCCAACCCTGAAAGGAGAGTCAATGTAGATGGAAACAAGGTACAAGGGTTGAAAACTCATGACTGCCACATCCTACTTCAAAGGGTTTTACCTGTTATCCTTAGAGGATCGGGCCGCCCTGACTTATACAGAGCAGTTGCAGAGTTGGGACAATTCTTCAGGGAACTCTGCAGTAGAAATATCAGGATATATGCTTTGGAGCGTCTTAGAGACAAGATACCAACTATCCTATGCAGCCTTGAGAAGATATATCCTCCAACCTTCTTTGATGCGATGGTGCATTTGGCTGTTCATCTACCTGAGGAGGCACTACTTAGAGCTCCAGTATAGTATGGCTAGATGTACCCTATTGAAAGGCGGCTAGGCACTTTCAAGGGCTATGTTAGGAACAGAGCTAGACCCGAGGGTTCCATTGCAGAGGCCTACATTGCTACAGAAGCGTTGACATTCTACTCAAAATACATTGAAACAGATGATCAGCTTAGCAAAGAGGTGGGTGAAGACAATCCCGGGCTCAATGTTTTCGATTATTCTGTTCGAGTTACAGGGAAGAGTCGACAAGAGGACAAACCTAAAGATTTGGACAAAATGGTTTGGTATGTGTTGAATAACTGTCCTGAGATACTACATTATATCAAGTAAGTGCAGTACTGCAGCTTATACATCATAATCTACTAAACTTGCAGCACATTCTTATATATTTAGATGTTTGACGCGATCACTATGTTGTGCAGCATCTACAAAGAGGAGTTACTGCCGCAAAATCCAAAAAACATTGACAAACTGGTTATGGCAGGATTTGCGAGTTCAAGAACCATGTAAGCTTTTGAAGTGCACTATCAGTTTTTTTTAATATACTGAGTACATAAGATGATCAGCTTGTCTATTTTCTAACCATAGGTTAAGAAGATGCGGGAGGATGGGCAGGCAGTTGATGATGCCCTTTACTCACTAGCAATGGGTCCTGATACTCGGGTAAGACATTATGAATCTTGCGTTGTTGGAGATGTGCGCTACAACACCCTTGCACGAGACGAAGGCAGGAAGACACAAAACAGTGCCATCATGAGCACGGATACGTGTGACAAAGAGACAACTGAAATGTATGCTAACATAACATACATTGTTCAGTTGCAGTATATCTCCAGTTTCGAGGATCATCGGTGTGTGGTTCTGTTGTGCTGTCGTTGGTATAACCTGTTTTCCAGGATCGCAAAACCCAAAGCTGATGATTATTTCAAATCCATCAATGTCAAGGCAGCGTACCAGACCAACGAGCCTTTTATTTTGGCAAATCAAGCAACACAGATATTTTTCTTGGAAGACACATTTGCATGTAGCGATGACTGGAGAGTATTGCAAAGGTTTGAGCAGAGGAATTCGTTTAATGAAATTGCACAACAAGATGATGCTTACACTGCTCCTGATGTACAAGATAACATAGATGTTCCTAATATCTTTCAGAACCATCACGTCAATGACGCCGGCGAAAAGATTGCCTATCCTGCTATGGACATACAAGAGTTGATCAAGAAGAAGCCAATGTTCGAGGACGTTGAGGACGAAGAAGAAGATGACACCATGGGGAATTACATTTCAGACTGATACACATGGCGAAGATGTTGATGCTGCTGCTGCGGATGATGATTACATTGCTTTTGTCGTATTTGCCTGTCAGAAGACGTTTTTTATCTACTATGTGAAATTGTGTTTGCTATGACAACAGAAACCTGATGAACATGTTGTTTAGTATTTTGATGTGAGAACATCACTTGTTATGTATGTTGATTTGTGTTTGGTGATTGTATGACAACTAAAACATGATGACACTGTTGTTTAGTTGTACTCATATTTGGCTGTGAAACTTGAATTTGATGACATAGTTTGCTGTTAGACTGCAATTTGCTCGACGTCTTCGAATGAGAACAAAGCTGACCCGACAGGGCCTTTGCTATTTATTTATTTATGAGCAAAAGGGAATACACCCTGATTTCCGTTAATAGAAATCATTAGATGTTCACAACACTACGCCCAACCTGCTACACAGGTTTCATTCATTACTAGTTTCAGCAAAGTGCTCATGTCGTAGCCACTGAATACATCATGAGTGCTACATACATTGCAAATAAAGAGACAATCATCCTACAGAGCAGATTGATTTTCCCATTATCTTCACAAGCTCTTTCATCTCCTCATTGTTGTCAAGGCCGTTCAGCAGCTGTTGCTTGGCCATAATCAGAGGAACTGCATCTTTAACCTTCTGCTCTGCATCTTCCTCTTCTGCCATTCCTTCAGTTACTTGTCCAACACCCCAACCTGCTGGTATTGGGATTCCTCGACTAACCAAATAATCGGCGTAGTTGCATTCCCTCACATCAGCAACTTCCCAGAAATACAAATCACACGAATCTTCCCTTTTCTGCACGAATCAAATTGGAAGATCATCAACCAAACTAATTAAAAAATCAGCAACTGTAAGCATTAGAACAACACTTAAACATATTATTACCCCATGATTCAGGCATTTGTAGAAGACTCGGCCAGGGTTGAGGATTGTGGTTGAGACGCGACAGATGACTCTATGTGATTTGCAGCAGTGGCACCACACCAACGGCAGCGGGTTGCGATGAGCAATCGGCTACGGTGCGTGTGCCGGCGGGGGTGTGATGAGACCCACAGGCGATGGTACGGGTGGCAACTTGGCGCATATCTGGTTGTTGCCTGCTGAAAAGCAGGTGGACGAGCAGCCAGCGGACATGGTTGCTGCGGCTAGAGCTTCTGATGCTAGGCAGAGTAAGTAGAGAAGAGGAGAAGCGAACGTAGGATATGTCAGTTTCATTACTTGTAGAGTAGCATAGCACCATATACAGTCATAGTCTAGGTTTGGATTCGAACTAGCTACAAGAGCACGTCTTTCTTTTTTCTAAAACTCGGCAACGTCTCTTTACTGGTACACTAGCTTGTTCTGTACGCCTTCCCAAGTCTTTGATTTTATTTCCCTTTTTTGCGAGGAAGGAAGGAGGACAAAATTGAGAGTTCCTGGGACTCGAACCCAAGACCTCTCGGTTGAAAACCAAGGGTGCTAGTCACTTATGTGGCGAACGTTCCCTGTGAGGGGGACGGCAGACGAACGCATTTTCCTTGCAGTGTTCTTCCTATATATGAAAAAGTATGCTACTTGGTGTCCGCTTAGTCAACAAACGATTGTGCCAACCTTGACCGTTGGATTGACATTCAACATCTGTCACGTTTCTTCAGTCTCTTCTTCCTCGAGCCGCCAAAGCCAAACCAGCGCTGGCGGGACCGCCTGCTCCCGCCTCCCACAGCTGGCTGTGATCTTCCCCGACTCCTGTTCGTTCCCGTCCGAGACCTCACCATCGTCCTCCGCCTTGGTTCGCTCGCCGCGGCGCCGCCCTCCGGTGTTGTCAACATGGTCAACAACTGAGAGGAATAAGGAGATGACTGTACATGGTGAGGATGACAGTAGGGACCCAGCAGCGCGCAGTAATTTTGTTTTTTCGGGACGGAGAAGGGTATCAACTGGGTTGTGCGGGACCCGTGGCCCGTCTAGCCCAAGATTTTATTTCATATGTTTAGCACATGACCAGCCCAGTTTGTTTTTTTTCCTTTCTGAAAAATGGCTAGCCAGCTATTTTGTTTTTTGCAGAATAACCAACATAGTCCTACTTGCTTTTCTACGCCCTGCTGGGCCGGAAATCTTTCAAGACAAGGAGGGATGCATTTTGCCCAAAAAATGGGCTATAAGTAATAAGAAATGGGCTATAAGTAATAAGAAATGGGCTATAAGTAATAATAAATGGGCTCTAAATTAAAAAATACAACAAACAGGCAATTAGTTCCAAAATACTGTTTTCTTTCGGATTTTGATATTTTAAATTTCATTGTTTTTGTGCGGGTAAAATTTCATTGAATTCAAATTAAGGTATATTTAGATTTAAAATTAATTTGAATCTGGCTAGAAATTTTGGGCTGTATGCTGTTTGGGACAGATTTGGAGGCTGACTTGTGGGTCTACTAGGTTGACGTGTACTTTGGCTTTGTCAACTTAGTCCACAAACGATTCTAGCAGCAGTGACCGTTGGATGTTAATCCAACGGCCATGCTGCTTCTTCAATATCTGATCTTCTTGCTCCAGCCGCCCAAACCAGCTCTGGTGGGACTGCCTGCTCCCGCCTCCCGTGGCCGGTTGTGCTGCTGCACAGGCCGCACCGTGCCACCCTACTTCATTGCTGGCCAAGCCATTCCTCTACTCACCCACACCTCCTGTTATTTTCCGGCGACGGCAGCCGGACTAGTAAACCCTCATAATCCCCACCGCGTGGGCAACCATTACCGAGTCTTCCCCGGCTCCGTGTCGTTCCCTTCCTAGGCCTCGCCGTCGTCCATCGCCATGGTGCTCTCAGCGCGGCCTGGTCAACATGGTCAATGAACGACATCCATCGGCCATGGACTGTACGTGAAGAGGCTGACAGCTGGGTCCACGGCCGCACACAAGGAAATGCCTCCTTATTATGCGCAAAATAATGATTCCTCCACCTGACAGCTGGGACCCACCGAAAGGGCCTCTGTATTTCACGAAAAAACGTTCCCCCCGCTGACATGTCGGACCCACCAGCTATATCTTCGCACGCAAGGAAGTGCCTCCTTATTACGCACACAAAAATGAATAGCCCCCTGCTAGCTGGGACCCACCATAGTGGGAGGATGACTTGTGGGCCAACTAAGTTGACGGGGACGGAGGGCTTTGTCAACTTAGTCAATATGAACAATTCTAGCTCTAGTGACCGTACGATGTCCATCCAACGGCCATAGTGCTTCTTCAACCTCTGGTCTTCTTGCTCCAGCTGCCCAAAGCAGCGCCGATTGTGCCGCATCCTCCTGCCTCCCGTGGCTGGCTATGCTGCCGCGGAGGCCTCACCGGCCCCTACTATTCCCACCGCTCGCCAGGCCCTGCGGCGACGGCATCCTCACACCGCAACCGAACCAGTGAACCCTCGTACTCCATTCCGTATGGGCTTCCATTGCCGCGTCTTCCCCGGCTCCGCGTCGTCCCCTTCCTAGGCCTCGCTGTCGTCCACCGCCGTGGTGCTCTCGGCGCGGCCTGGTCAACGTGGTCAAGGAACGACTTCCATCGGACGTGGACTGTACATGGAGAGGCTGACAGCTGGGTCCACGGCCGCAGCAAGGAAGTGCCTCCTTATTACGCGGAAAATAATGATTCCTCCACCTGACAACTGGGACCCACCGGACGGGCCACTGTATTTCGTGAAAAAAAAACGTTTCCCCCTGACTGTTGGGACCCACCAGCTACATCTTCGCACGCAAGGAAGTGCGTCCGGGCAAAAAAAATGATTCGCCCCCCTGACTGCTGGGACCCACCAACTACATCTTTGCACGCAAGGAAGTGCG
>NC_041383.1:177128080-177129280 GCF_002162155.2 Triticum dicoccoides
CTACATCTTCGCACGCAAGGAAGTGCGTCCGGGCAAACAAAATGATTCGCCCCCTGACTGCTAGGACCCACCAGCTACATCTTCGCACGCAAGGAAGTGCGTCCGGGCAAAAAGAACGATTCGCCCCCCTGACCGCTGGGACCTACCAGCTACATCTTCGCACACAAGGAAGTGCGGCTGGGCAAAAAAAACAATTCGACCCCCTGACTGCTGGGACCCACCAGCTACATTTTTGCACGCAAGGAAGTGCCTGACAGTCGGGACCCACCTGGTCGAAGCGTACGTAGCGTTGCCATTCTGGTCGCGAACGTGTACGTACATATATACTGGTCGATGTAGAGGCGCGCATGTGTCGTAGTAGAGGCACGTACATGTCGTAGTAGTCGCACGCACGTAGCATGTACACGTACGTACAGCGGCCAGTGTGCAAGAAGGAAAATACGGCCACGTATGTGTACGTACGGGCGGGGTCTCGAACGCCTACTCGCGCATACGTACGGCCAGGGCTCGTGTACATGGCTGGGTCGGAACGGAGAAACAGCATCGTCGTCGTGTTCATGGGGAGCCAACCGGCTGGGTCGGAACAGAATGCGCGGTCGTGTTCACCGGGAGGGCTTGGACAGAACTGGGATGGAAACGAGGCCTGGCGTACCGCAGAATGGAGGAAACAGCCTTGTGTTCGACCGGCCACGTTCAAAATGGGGGTCCTGTCGATCGGGAGGGGTTTGGCGTATAGCAAAACGGAGGAAACGGACCTCCTGCGGTTGAAACGGGGGTCCTGTTGATCGAGAGGGGTGTGGCGTACCGCAAAACGGACGAAACCGACCTCCTACGGTCGAAACGGGGGTCCAGTTGATCGGGAGGGTGTGGCGTGCCGCAAAACAGACTTGTGTTGGAGCGCTATGGTCGAAACGGGGGTCCTGTTAATCGGGAGGGGTGTGGTGTACCGCAAAACGGGACTCCACGGGATACTGTTCATCTCCACCGTCGACCTCCTCCAGCCTGCACGGGCTACCGTCGACCTCCTCCAGCCTCCACGAGCTCCTGTACATCCAGCCTCCACCGCCCGCTACTCCATCGGCTACTGTTCAACCACCCCTCCACGGGCACCCCTCCACTATCTACTGTTCATCCAGCCCTCCACGGGGTTGTCCTGTTCATCCAGACGCAACGCCACGGGGTCCTGCATCCACCCCCACC
>NC_041383.1:177129654-177142217 GCF_002162155.2 Triticum dicoccoides
TCGATCGGCTTCAGTTAGCAGCAATAGCGAAGGAATCACTCGATCGGGTTCAGTTAACAGCCATCGATTGATCGCTCGGGTTCAATAACGCATAGCCTGCAGCGCAATCGCTCGGGTTCAGTTAGAGCCCAACGCCTCGCTCGGGTTCAGTTAGAGCCAACGCCTCACACACACGCGCGTACGTGTATGAGAGAAACGCGCATCGCTCGACCCCCGACCGCCCATCGTAACCGGGAACTCCCCGAAATTTTCCTTGCCCTTGCTTCTACCATGGTTTTTCCGTCATGGACGGCCCAAAGAATGTCATGCAGTTGCGTCTCCGGCCCGCCCAGGATGAAAAGCCCATTTTCTATCATGATTTTTTGTCATAGAAGTAGGAGCCCACCACATCTATGATGATACCGGGTTTTGTCACAATTATCATCATAGAAGTGTCGTATGTATGACAGAAAATGTTTTCGTTCGGCCCAAAATGTCACGGATGCGTCTTTTTTTGTAGTGATGTGAACAGGGTAGCGGAGGCTCAACTTGAGGCGGAGCACACGGATGCCACTGCCATCGAGGCCCTCCTGCAGGCGGAACCGGATGTCCTGGACTTAAACCGGGCGGCGGAGGCTCAACTAGACGCGGAGCGCGCGGATGCCGCTTCCATCAAGGCCCATCTGCAGGCGGAACCGGACGTCCTGGACTTGAACCGCGCGGTACTCGTATCCGTGCAGAGCACCCGCACGCTCCGTGTGAACGAGTAGCTGGAGGCCGAGGACAACCACGGAACTGAGACAAACGTCGGCAGCTACGGCTGGTCGCGCCGAGAGCCAAAGACGACGAGGTTGTCTCGTTCCACGAGCAGTGATAGCTTTTCTTTGTGTTGTTGTTTTTAGGGATCTTTTGCTGTGTGAAAACATATATTTATGCAAGTTGCCTGACTTTCATCATTTGGATCAGTCGACCATTTCAGGCGGTTGGATGAATATCCTACGTCTCCTAACCCTTCTTCCTCACCTCTTCTTCTTCCCCAACAGACCACCGTATGGGTCGTACGGATCTTCCCCAACATGCGATTGGATAAACATACTGTATGAACGAAAATTATGTGTCAGCGGTAGGATGGCTAAGTTTTGGTTTGATCACATGCGGTAGCACGTGTCAGTGAGGGTGCGTTCCCTTGGTTGCGTTTGCGGCGTGCAGGAGCGACTGTGTGAGGGTGCGGTGCGACCGCGACAGCCATGCGCAAGTGTACCTCCTTTTCATTTTGAAAACTTTAGGCAAGCTTGGTAAAATGTGTGGCGAAGTATGGAATGCAAGCCCTAGACCCAAATAGGATACAAGTACATACGTAGGAGTACCACTTGTGTTAAAAAGAAAGGCGGAGTTTTCCTTCGCGAGCTTGATCGATACAAATCCTCGTTCGATGTGTCAATTAATGCGTATTTTTTTCTCCAACGCCCAAAGAGCTAACCATCTCACTCCTCATCGCTTGATTAATGCAGCACCATGCAAACCAACCTTCTCACATCCACATGCATACAACGGTATATTAATGTCCTTCATTGCTAGTACAAGGCAAACCCCATCAATTTTGCCTTGATTAGTGTTTGTGGCCTTCTACAAATTGTAATTTTGATATATTGGCCTTGTGTACAAAAAAATGGAGGTAGTAACTAATTGACTTCCTTCCCCATTTTTTGCGAAATGACTTCCTTCCCCATTGTGGTGACGTCGATGATATCTCAAATGTTGTGGTTTGGGGAAGTGCGCTCAACGGAGAACACCATTGAGGGAGACCTCGTTAAGTCGTTCACAAGTGCCGCCTGCAAGCCGAGACAACCGCCTTATTTGCATCTAGGAAGTCCGCTGAACCAAAGGACACGTAAATGTACTAGTACTACACAATAGCGCCGTCCGTCCAGCTTAGTGCGGTAAGGTGGTTTCACGAAGAAGACGATGGAGAAGCGGAGTCATCAAAGAGTGAAATGATGGTTGCTTCATCCGTGCTTTGTGATTTGATGCCTCACTACTTTGTGATTTGTGAAGAAGGGACATGGGAGTAGACTCTTTGCTCTATATTGTACATGCGTCCAAGCACGGGAGAAAGAGGAAAGAGGTTGCATTTTTATATTCCTTCAATCAATCAATTAGGGAGCTTCAGCTCCATCTTTTTGGCTTTGGCAGCACCGTCCACAATGGTTCCCATCGATGCCAAAAGCTATTTTCACATTTTGCTACACATTGTGGATGCCCTTAACCGTACCACTTGGTTTTTCTCCTGTGTGCTATCTATACAAATCTCGATTATATTGATCTAAAAAATTAGGGTTTTTATTTCGATGCCCCTGGTTCATTAGCTCTACCCATTCATCCGCACTCTGTTAACTTTTGCTCACTTTTCCCCACTCCCTTGCCCAAAACCCTCAAAACAGGTTATAATGAATGTTGCCATCGGGTCAATGCCTTTGACCGTTAACTCTGACGAGTGGGGCCGCGTATACGTGGGCGCATGCAAGACCGCGGTCATGGGGTAGCACGTGTCCATGGCCATGCCCAAAACATCCCATGGTATAAAGAGGGGAAACCACCTCCATCGCCGCTACCATTTTCTCCCAAATCCCCTCCCTGCCGCATTGGCTTTCTCTCCCCCACCGGCATCGTCTCGCTCCCCTCCACTGCCTCCACAGCACCGTCTCGCTCTCCCCCACCGCATCCTCTTCCTCACCTTCATCGCCTCCATCTGTCAGATGGCCGAAGCTCGTAGCGACGCCGATGCAGCGGCCAGAGATATGGTAGAGCTGCAGGGCGCGGTGACCGCGGATGTCAGCGGCGTCCATGGTGGTGCGGGGAAACTCGCAACTGCTGCGGATGTGGAGAAGGATGTGGCGGGCTCCGCCTTAGCACTGTAGAAGGTGACGGCATCGAGCGGCACAGTCCATCCCGATACTCCCGATGCGCCGTGCCGTGCAGCAGCAGGTATTGCACTTGCTTAGCTTGTATTGTTAGTTGCTCCTTAGTTGCATTGGTTAGATTGTGATTCATATGGTAGTTTAGATGGTTAGAGTAGTTGGTTTGACGGATGGGCCAGGGTTTTTTGTATTGGGGGGATGGGGGTTTTCAGACTAGGGTTTGTCAGATAAATTCGTTGCAAAAATGCTAGATAGATATGTATGAGAGATAGGGATCTCTGTGCTTCAATGCTACACAGATGCATGCTTATTAGATTTGTTTTTAGTGCTCATAGATTAGGGTTTTTAATACTACTCAGATTCGTTGCCTCAGATTGGGTCCCTATTAGATTTGTTTTTGCATGCTACTCAGATTAGGGTTTTGAATGTCATATGCCCAAATGGAATCCATGATTAAGAAGTTATTTGATTCATTAGTATATAAATTTGTCCACAATATGTAGTTATATTAGCTCTATTATTCAATTTGTGTGCATGACAATGGAAAATGCAAACCAATGATCATAGTATATTGGGAGTATATTAGCCCTATGATCAATGTGTCATGTGTGCATATCTAAATTTTCAACTGGGTTCCGTATTTACTAGTGATGGATGTAATTGTATGTTCAGGAGGATGATGGTTGGGGGGTAGAAAGAGGAAGCTGGCCCAGTATGACCCGTATGATCCAGAGGAAAGTGATGACGGAGAATATGAGGTAAGCCTACTTGAAATTTAGATTGTTTGTTTAGTTCCTTTGACATAGTGTATCCATGAATCTATAATGTATTAATGTAACTCATTCATGTGTGCAGTATGATTCTGGAGAAGAAGTGTACAAGGGCAACGTCGCATCCTTCACAGCCAAGGAGGTGGTGAAGATCAAGGCCAAGGGAGTTGCTTCCTTTTACAAACGCAAGACCAAGAAGTGGCACGACCCCTACTGCACCACCAAGCCAAAGGCAAGGGATGGCCGCTTCGATCACCTTCTATCTCATGTAGAGGATGTAGCGATTCGCGGGGAGGACTACATGATCAGGGGGTAGCATGCCGCCCTCACGAAGGCCCTGACTCCGGCATGATGTGATGATGTGATGCTGTGATGAGCAAACTGAATCTTTATGTTTATCTGTTGGGTTACTTTTGGTTTGTTGAACTGAATCTGGTTGGTTATGGTTTGTTGAGCTGAATTTAGTTTCCATGAATTTGGTTATGGTTGGCTATGGTGATGCTAGTAATCTAGTAACTATCTATATTTTTCTGTCCTTAAATTTGCATGTGGTATATTTGTCTGTCTTGAATCTATGGTTAGTTATGTTTAGATGTTGTGAACTATGATTTTAGGTGCTGCAATGATCACACATGGTGTTTCAGTGTTGCTTCAATGATCACACATGTTGTTTTAGTGTTGCTTCACTGATCACACATGTTGTTTCAGTGTTGCTTCACTAATCACCATGCTGCTTTTTCACTGATCATAAAGGAGTTTTATCCTAATTATTTGTCTCATGTTTACTAATCAAATCAAATGCATGCATTTTCCCACCAGCATGTTTCATTATCTGATGTTTTCAACTAACATTCGACTGGACAGTATAAATTCAAGAAAATGCAAAAACAAATAAAACCTTGGCAAACTATCTATGTTTGTGTAGGAGATCATGTGTGCAGAATTTGAAGTGAGTGAGAGGAGGTCAAATAAATTTGAATTTGACAAATGTGCTCCAAATGAGCTCCCAGGCTACACTAAACAGCCCATTTGCAATCAAGTTTTTTTGGACCTACTCTAAATGAGCCAAAATGTTTTTTATTAACATATACTCACTTTCCATATTGTCGATTTGAAGTCTCACTATTTTTTGAATTAATATTCATACTTTTACTCTTTTTTTGAAAACATATGCTTTAATATAAAAACTATTAAAAACATGTTTGAAATATGAAAATGGAAAACTATTAAAAACACCTTCTTATTCACTTTGAAATAAAGCTTTGGTGATTTTTGATTTTTTATTAATTTTTTGAAAAACAGAAGGTAACCCTACCTCCTCTCATTGAACTCTATGAAATCATGTACGTGATAGCTCATATGTGTGAAGGTTTTCTCATGAAAATGACCATAGACCAAGTTTATGATTTTTGGTTGGTAACATGCCACATAAGACAACATTGTGCGCAGGTTTTATACTTTTTTGATTTTTTTAAATTAATGGTGCTCATTTGACCTCGATCGTGCCAGCTAGGGTTTTTTCATGAAAATGATCATAGACCAAGTTTAGTATTTTTTTCCTCGTTAGTTTGTCTTATAAAAGGACGAACGGCGAAGGTTTCATATTTTTTCAATTTTTTTAAATTAGTTATGCTCAGTCAAAGCCTTCGAAACCCCGTTGACCAACTCAAAACCCCTCTAAACCCCGTGAGGTTTTGCCTAACCCTAGCTCCCAACATCAGTCGTCTGATCATAACCTTGCGCCAAGCAACAGCCCTCAGATCTGGTCTTCTAGAAGGAATTAGGTGGGTTGGCTGCGTGCAGGCTCTGCGCCGTTGTATCACAAGGACAGCTCTGTATCATTGGATCGTGGGGCGATCCGCGAGAGGCGATCCTATTACTTGTGCTTGGCTGCTCGCCCATCACTAACTCCATGAAAAAAAAACATTCTTATTGGCCCCAAAAGGAAACCAAGCTTTGGTTGGGCCGTCGAATTGCGCCATTTTTTTTGCATCGTTTGCTCTGTTTTTTGTGAATGTGTTGGCTCTATTTTTTTGCATCGTTTGAAATTAATTGACATTGCGTAGCAAAAGTTAGTTCTTTTTGTTCTATACAAATGCAAAATGACCAAATTTTTAAGGGCCAAATTTATTTTTATCATGCGAAATGGCCACAAACTATTCAAAAATTGTCTCTTTTTGTTCATATAATACATATGACCACGGATTCCAATGCGTGCAATTAGCTTCTTTTTCTTGTTCTTTTCAAACCACCATTTCACATGCGTGTACACTCCCAATGTTGCGGTGGGTTTGAAAATGGGCTACTTCACATTTGACCCCGTTATTTCCACGGCCAAATAACACGTAGCACTATGGCTATTTAAGCCACCCTCTGCCTCTGCCATCCCTCATCCATCTCCCATCCTCTCTGCCATTTGCCCTTCTTGCTCTTCGACCAATTCTCCTTCTTCTAGCACATCCTCAGCCATGCAGTACATCAGACCAACCTACCACTTCCCACCCACCGTGTCGGAGAGGCTCTACCCTCCTGGCGTGTACATTGAGCGCACACTACGTCTGTGGGTGATATCAAGGTGGAGGACCGCAAGGAACTTCACCGAGTTCTTCCTCGCGTTCGACTACCACCACCTCCTGCGGGGATCTCCAAGGATGTTCCGTGTCGAGGAGGTCATCCAAAACGGTGGTGGTTGCTCTCCTTGCCCACTTCACCAACACATTCGATGCCTTCTACCTCCTCGGCCGGGTGTTTTGGTGTGGCTGCGAGTTCATCGCTTTCACCACCCACAACATGTCCACGGAGTACACCAACATCTTCCCCACCGCATCGCACATGCACACTCTTCCGTACCCCATCGACAATGCCCTGGAGGAGCAGTGAAAGGCACCCGAAGGAGGAGCGAGGTGGAGAAGGCAGCGTCTAGGGTTCTAAATCCTCTATCTATTTTTTTGAGTCTATGTTATGTTCACTAGTAGAAAAAGGGTCAAATGTGAGACACATTAGTCCCGGTTTGTAACATAACCGGCACTAATGTGTCCATTAGTGCCGGTTCCAACGGCTAGGCGGGAGGAGCTCTTTAGTACCAGTTCGTGGCGAACCTTTAGCACCGGTTCGTGCCACGAACTGGTACTAAAGAAAGTGGTGGCAGGATGTTGTCAGAGTGGGGCCCTTCCAGCACCTTTAGTACCGGTTCGTGGCACGAACCGGTACTAAAGGTCGTCCTATATAAACCCTTCGTCCACCCGCACTCTGTTCTTCCCCCTTTCCCCTCTCCCTCTCCTCTGTTCTTCCCTTCTTCCTCTCGAGTTCATCACAAAATTTGCCCCAAATTTGTCATGATTGTAGGCCCTCATCCATTCAAATGATCACCAAGGTTAGCAACTTTGTCCTTTCATCTCTCATTGCTAGATTAGCTCTTGCATTGGTTTATATAGTGATTAATTGTGGGTTTTAGTAATTTGGGAGGAATTATATGTGGTAGTATTTGATTTATATGCAATTTGAGGTCAAAATAACACTTAGTTTGCATATGTAGGTGTGGTTTACTTAGTGCCTTCTAAATCTCCGTCGTAACCACCGTCGATCGCCCACACCGTCCCGTCGCCGGCACCACCTTGTGGTGAGCCTCTTGTTCATGAAATTTTATATAAAAAATTGATGTTTGTGTGATTTGGATATATAGTTACTCGTATAATAATTATCTTACCTGTACGTTGTTTGTTATACATAGTGCCATGGTTTTGATATCCGTCCCCGTCGGCCCTCGTCCTTGTTATGATTCGGATGTGGTATATTCTCTTTTAAAACTATTTGTTGCATTTCGTGTTTATGACAAATTATGCCCATCAAGTTGACATAGATATTTTTATCTAGGAGGTATGTGAACCAGAAATTCCAACCGACCCTATTGTCGAGAGGTTAAATTTAGTTGAAAGAGAAAACGAGTACTTGAAAGAAAAATTGAAAAGAATTGAGGGGGAGAAGATGGAATTGGAGTTGCATGTTGCTGATGTCGTCGATGATCACAAGATCAAGATGGAGAAAATGCGCTTGAAGATTAGAAAGATTAGAAAATATGCCATCGATAGTGAGGCTTGGTATCATTATGCTGTTGGATCAATTGTTACCTTACTTGCGATCTTGATCGCATTTGTTGTTGAATTTAAATGCTTTAGCTAGAGAGTTATTTGTTTGTTGCATTTAAGTGTTGTATGAACTTTATGTATGAACTTGTATTAATTTGGTCTATTCGGTGTTGTGTAATGAAGATGAGCCGGCAATGGATGTACGATGACCGATGCTGTCCCCAGTTCGTTGAGGGCGTGCATACTTTTCTGCTTGCGGCTGAGGCAAACAAGCGGGCGGATGGTTTTATGCCTTGTCCATGTGCTAGCTGTAAGAATGGTCGCAATTACTCTACGTCAAGAACCATTCACGTCCACCTGTTTGAGTCCGGTTTCATGCCCCACTATAATGTTTGGACCAAGCACGGAGAAAGAGGGGTTATGATGGAAGACAATGAAGAAGAAGAGGACGACGACAGCTATCCTGGCCATGGGTTCCCTGAATACGATGATACAACAATGGGGGAAGAAGCTGAGCCGGTAATGCAGGAAGAAGCTGAGCCGGCAATGCGGGAAGAAGCTGAAGAAGAGGCATCAGATGAGCCCGTTGATGATCTAGGTCGGGCCATTGCCGATGCAAAGAGAAACTGCGCAAGTGATTTGGAGAAGAAGAAGTTGCAGCCATGTTAGAGGATCATAAAAAATTGTTGTACCCGAATTGCGTAGGTGACAAGAAAAAGCTGGACACCACACTGGAATTGCTGCAATGGAAGGCAGAGAATGGTGTATCTGACAAGGGATTTGGAAAGTTGCTGGTAATGATAAAGGATATGCTTCCAAAGGACAACGAATTGCCCGAGAGTACGTACGAAGCAAAGAAGGATGTCTGCCCTCTAGGGTTAGAGGTGCAGAAGATACATGCATGCCCTAATGATTGCATCCTCTACCGCGGTGAGTACGAGGATTTGAACGCTTGCCCGGTATGTGGTGCATTGCGCTATAAGATCAGCCGCGATGAGCATGGTGATGTCGAGGGCGAGCGCCCCAGGAAGAAGATTCCTGCCAAGGTGATGTGGTATTCTCCTATGATACCACGGTTGAAACGTTTGTTCCAAAACAAAGAGCATGCCAAGGCGATGCGATGGCACAGAGAAGACCGTAAGAAAGACGGAAAGTTGAGAGTACCCGCTGACGGGTCGCAGTGGAGAAAAATCGAAAGAAAGTACGGGAAGGAGTTTGCAGATGACGCAAGGAGCGTATGGTTTGGTCTAAGCGCAGATGGCATTAATCCTTTTGGGGAGCAGAGCAGCAACCATAGCACCTGGCCTGTGACTCTATGTTTGTATAACCTTCCTCCTTGGTTGTGCATGAAGCGGAAGTTCATTATGATGCCAGTGCTCATCCAAGGCCCTAAGCAACCCGGCAACGGCATTGATGTGTACCTAAGGCCATTTGTTGAAGAACTCTTACAACTGTGGAATGGAACAGGTGTACGTGTGTGGGATGAGCACATGGGGAAGAATTTGACCTAAAGGCATTGCTGTTCGTGACCATCAATGATTGGCCTGCTCTCAGTAACCTTTCAGGACAGACAAACAAGGGATACCGCGGATGCACGCACTGTTTGGATGATACCGACAGTATATATTTGAATAGTTGTAAGAAGAATGTGTACCTGGGACATCATCAATTTCTTCCGAGTAGGCATCCCGTAAGAAAGAAAGGCAAGCATTTCAAAGGTGAGGCGGATCACCGGACGAAGCCTCGCCACCGTACTGGTGCTGATGTACATGATATGGTCAAGGATTTGAAGGTGATATTTGGAAAGGGTCCTGGCGGACAACCTGTTCCGAAGGACGCTGACGGACACGCACCCATGTGGAAGAAGAAATCTATATTTTGGGACCTGCCATATTGGAAAGACCTAGAGGTCCGCTCCGCAATCGACGTGATGCACGTGATGAAGAATCTTTGCGTGACCCTGCTTGGATTCTTGGGCGTGTATGGGAATACAAAAGATACACCTGAGGCACGGGAGGACCAGCAACGTATGCACGGAGAAGACGGCATACATCAGGGTCATGCAAGCTACGCTCTTACCAAAGAAGAGAAGGAAATCTTCTTTGAATGCCTGCTCAGTATTAAGGTACCGTCTGGCTTCTCGTCGAACATAAAGGGAATAATAAACATGGCAGAGAAAAAGTTCCAGAACCTAAAGTCTCATGACTGCCACGTGATTATGACACAACTGCTTCCGGTTGCATTGAGGGGGCTTCTACCGGAAAACGTTTGATTAGCCATTGTGAAGCTATGTGCATTTCTCAATGCAATCTCTCAGAAGGTAATCGATCCAGAAATCATACCAAGGTTATAGAATGATTTGGTGCAATGTCTTGTCAGTTTCGAGTTGGTGTTCCCACCATCCTTCTTCAACATCATGACGCGCGTCCTAGTTCACCTATGCGAAGATATTAACGTTTTGGGTCCTGTATTTCTACACAATATGTTCCCCTTTGAGAGGTTCATGGGAGTCTTAAAGAAATATGTTCATAACCGTGCTAGGCCAGAAGGAAGCATCTCCAAGGGCCATCAAAATGAGGAGGTCATTGAGTTTTGTATTGACTTTATTCCTGACCTTAAGCCGATTGGTGTTCCTGAATCGTGGCATAAGGGCAGACTGGATGGAAAAGGCACGCTAGGAGGGAAACAAATAATATGTATGGACGGACATTCTCTCACTGAAGCACACTACACAGTTCTACAGAATTCCACCTTGGTGGCTCCGTATATGGATGAACACAAGAATTTGCTACGCTCCAAACACCCGGAGCGGTCTGATGACTGGATTACACGTGAACAAACCAGGAGTTTCGCCAGCTGGTTGCAGACACATACCATGCATGACACCTCTATTGAAGATGACATCTACTTGTTGTCCCAGTTACCATCTTCGAATATAATAACTTTCAAAGGGTACGAGATAAATGGTAATACATTTTACACGATCGCCCAAGATAAGAAGAGCACCAACCAAAACAGTGGTGTCCGCTTTGATGCAAAACCAAGACGGGAAAGGAAACATATTATGGTTATATACAGGACATATGGGAACTTGACTATTGACGTGGTTTAAAGGTCCCTTTGTTTCGGTGCAAATGGGTCAATATGACACGAGGCGGGGTAACGGAAGACCCGCAATACGGAATGACAATAGTGGATCTCAACAATCTTGCGTATGCAGACGAACCATTCGTCCTAGCCAATGATGTGGCACAGGTTTTCTATGTGAAGGACATGTCTACCAAGCCAAGAAAAAGAAAAGATAAGGAAGCGAATGCATCGTACGATGAGCCAAAGCGGCACATAGTTCTTTCTGGGAAGAGAAACATCGTGGGAGTGGATGACAAGACAGACAAGTCAGAAGATTATGAAAAGTTTGATGAAATTGCTCCATTCACAGTGAATATTGACCCGAGCATCCCGTTAAATGATGAAGATTTTCCATGGTTACGGCGCAAAGGGACACACGCGAAGAAAAAGTTTCACACCCAAAGATCTGGGATGTGATCGGCTTCACTATCATCACTTTCTTCTGTGTTTCACACCCAGGAGGGAATGTCTGTAATAGTTAGGGTAGTTATGTGTTTTGGCATTTGAAACGCGAAGAAATTTTATGTGCAAACAAATTCTTTTCATGCATTTACTGATTTTTTTTCCAGCTAAATGACCCTAAAATTGAAAAGCATTTCAAATGAACTCAGAAAAGGTTGAAAGTTGGCATGGTATCATAATTTCATACAAATAGCATGTGCAAGAAAGTAGAGAGGGTTACGGCAAAAACTGGATGCACTTCGTGTACAAAATGGACAATCTCTTTCGAAGTATCAGGGTTTCCGACGAAAACTGAACTGTTAGAAAGGCATTTCATTTTTTAAATAACCTAAGCATTACTAAATTGAATATAATGATAAAACACATTAATATTAAACATAAGAAAAAAGAATCACTGAAAAAACTTTTTTCAAAGTTAAGTTATTCACAAACTAGTGATTCACACTAATTTCAAATAATTCAAAATTTAAACTATTCAATTTTGAAAACTACGGGCACTAATAGAAAGTTTGTAATGTTTTGTACCTAAAACAAAAATATTCACAAAGAAACTCTAAATACACAAAAAAAACAACACAAAAATAAATAAAGCAAAAAAAATAAAAAAATAATGTAGAAAAGAAAAAAAATATAAAAAAATGTTGGGGCGCTGCCCGGTGGGCCTGCCAGACCTCGGGTGTGCAAATGCAGGCCCAGAAGGGCCAGCAGGCTCACAGGGCAGCGCGCCCTAGTTAGGCCCAGAAGCCTGCTATATAGAGGAGTTCGACAGGGCAGCCGTGGCTGGGTTTATAAACCAGTGCGGCTGCCCTTCGCTCGGCGAGGTGGGACTAAACATAGTGCACCGCACCTGCGCCAGCGCACCCCCTTTAGTACCGGGTCGTGGCACAAACCGGTACTAAAGGGGGGGGCCTTTAGTACCAGTTTGTGCCACCACCCGGTACTAAAGGGGGTCGCTTCCCGCCGCTTGGCCTGGCCAAAACAGTCCTTTAGTACCAGTTGGTGGCTCCAACCGGTACTAAAGGTGCCCTTTATATATACAACACGTCCGAAAATTTCATTTTCCCTCTCTGTTTGTTCCTCTGTTTCCGTCTCCGTCGCCGTCGCCGCCGCCCTCGATCGTCTCCGTCGCCGCCCCCGTCCCCGTCGCCGCCCTCGTCTCCGTCGCCGCCCCGGGCCCGTCCCCGTCGCACCGTCCCCGTCCCCGTCGCGCCGTCCCCGCC
>NC_041383.1:177142486-177187840 GCF_002162155.2 Triticum dicoccoides
CCCGGCCGTCGCCTCGCCGTCGCCGTCGCCCCACTGTGAGCTCTCCCCCTCTAACCCCTCTCCCTCGCCCCCGGCGGCCACCATGGGCGCCGCCCCTCCCCGAGCCCATACACACACACACAAAACAAGCATGCATGATGAACACACACACACACACACACACGTGTTTAGTTAGTTTAGATTATTTAGATTATTATTTTTTTCACTATTATATATGTATGAATGCATGTTAGATGGATATATATAATTAGTGTTTAATTAGTATGGAAATTTTTTATATAATGTTGTTTTTCAGTTTTTTAATGGATGTATAGAAGTTGTGTTTTCTGTTTTTAGTGTTAGATGCTTAATTAGTATGAAATAGTATATAGATTTTTGACATATGCAATGATAGCATAATTAGTGTTATATAGAAATGTTAGAAATGTTAGTTATCAAAATCCAATCAATAAAAAAAATGTTACTTTTTGCGGGCATGTAGCTAGTATTTGTTCTCGACGATGCCCGGCCCGCATCCTCGCCGTCGACCCGTCCGCGATGACATCCAGCCGACCCATGTCTGGGACTGGGCTCCGCCGGGCTGGCACTGGGAGGTGCTACCTGGAGGGGCGCGCCGCTTGATGAGGAACCCGGCCCCGGGTCTCGTCGTCGACCCTGATCTCGTTTGGTGGCGTTCGCGTGGGCCAGTTTCGGTGCGGAGGGACCCGGCCCCGCCGGAGGTGGTACGTCGCTGTGTCAGGGAGGAGGACGAGCACGTCCATCGCTACATGGTTGCGTTAGAGGGCGGCAGGCTCTCCAATACCTGGCAGTTTCTTCGGGGATCTCACTTCAGCTATGATCCTGTGAGGGTTCCTTCTCTTAGGGTGTCCACCGCCCGCGCCGCAGGAACCGCGAGTGTCCTAGATTCTTCTGTAGTATTCGATCTTTATTAGCTACCTAGCCAGTGATGTACTATTCAATATTATATATTATTCGAGACGATGTATTCGAGATTATATCTATTATTCTAGATGATGTATTCGAGATTATATCTATTATTCGAGACGATGTAATTTGAATACTAAATTGTTTTATATTTCTTTTAGATTAGTTAAATAAAAGCTATGGCAGACAATACCGACAGAGAGGGAGAACAGACCATGTTCGATATGATACGCGGGCCAGATGATGATCAGAATGAAGAAGATTATGACGGCTCCGAATTTCTAAACAACAACGAAGAGGGTGATATGATATTCGATCGCGACAACCGAATTGATGAAGTCATGAACTACGATTATGACGATGACGAAGAACATGTTGATCCTGAAATAACAAATACCAGCGAGGTATATATATTTATATAAGCAGGCATCTGGTGATCATCACATGTTTTAAATGACTTGAAGATATATTAACGAATCGATCTTTGTTCTTTCAGCCATCCGGATCGAGCAAATCTGCTGGCAAAAGCACGAAACGAGGCCCGAACAAAAAGTTGAAGCAGGGCATAAAGTACAATATCGAGGCATGCAGCCCTACTGGCGAACCATTAGCGCCTAAGAAGATTGCGGACAAGTTCGTTCGTTAGTGCGGAGTTCTTGTGAAGGACCAACTCCCGATCAAACTTCAAGAATGGAGAGAGCCAGCAAAGCCACGTCCAGATGTTACTTTTGTCAACAAGAATCAAAAAGATCTGCTTTGGGATACTCTCATGGAACATTTCACCCTACCAGATCATTTCACAGAAGCAGATGTGCAGAAAGTCAAGGACGCTGCTCTTAGGAAGATGGCGGTTGCATTCAAGAACCACAAGAATCGTGAATGGAACAAGTACGTCAAGGGAGGAAGGAAGACTCCAGTATTCGAGGGAACACTAGAGAACCAACGTGCTCATTGGGACGATTTCGTGAAATTCAAGGATTCGGAATTAGCTAAGGAACGGTCGAGAATAAACAAGAAGAATGCCGAAAAAAGGATAAGTTCCATAAGCTGGGGCCAGGTGGCTATGCAGTGGCAATGCCTAAGTGGGATAAGTCTGAGAAAGAGATGGAGGATGCAGGTGTCACTCCGGTTACTAAGAGCTGGCCCCCAGGGTCAGGACTTGGTTCTATGCGCATGGGGGGAGTTGGACCCGGAGACAGGCAATGTTTCGATGAGGGCAAGTCTGAAGGGAGCCGACGATGCGATACTTGTTGCAATAGAAGAGGCACGATCGGGGGTGTTCCATCCCAACAGAGAGAACGACGAGCGTACGCGTGCCCTGGGAAATCCTGAACACCCGGGAAGAACACGAGGCAAGGGCGCTATTCCATGGTATGAGGGGTTTTCAGAATGGAACACCGACTATAGAACCCGTGCGAGAAAGAAGATTGCGGAGGAGAAGAAGAGGAAGATGGAGGAGGAGCAGAGGAAGCGGGACTATGAATGCCTTCAAGGCCTAGAAGCAAGTCAAGCGGAATTGGCAGTCAAATTCCAGCGGCAGCAGGAGCAGATCGACTCACTTACCCAGCAAAGGGGGTCTCAGCAGCTGCAGCAGCTAGCGGATGATCCAGCATTGGATAGCACCGGCCCATCCATGCCGAGAAGCAGCGTGGGTTCCGTCCCGGACGACGCAATGCTGGGTAGATACCCCGTGGATGACATCACGGAGAACACTAACTGCGAGCTACACGTCAAAATGAAGAACATATCCATGAAGGTGGCGGACGGCATTGCTTTTACAAATCCCCCCGAGGCAACCTTCCATTGCAACCCGATTCCAGCGGGCTATGCTCGTGTCTTGGTTGATGAGGTGGTGGACCCACCATATTCGGAGCTACAGCTTGACATTCCTGGAGGTGACGGCGAGCGCTTTCTCGGAGAGGCCAAACATCGTATCATCCTATGGAAAAAGGATTGCATCATCTTTCGAAGGCCACCGACACCGCGTCAGCCGACTCCTCATCAAAGTCTGCCACCGAGTCAGCAGACTCCCACTCCTGCAAGTCCACCAAGTCCGGCAAAGTGTCAGGCCACTCCTCCTCCAAGTCCGGCAAAGTGTCAGGCCACTCCTCCTCCTCCAAGTCCGCCACAGCGTCAGACGTCCACTCCTCCTCCAAGTCTGGCACAACGTCAGGCCACTCCTCCTCGTCCAACTCAGCCCCGTCAGCCGTCTCCGCCGCCTCAGCAATCGCAGAAGAGACACCCCGCAGCTATGGTGCGTAGCGGTACGAGTCGAGGTAGTACAGGAAGTACAGGCGGAGGCAAGCGATATAAATATGGTCCAAGCCTCACGCCTCTTCCGTAGAGGGCTTATGATAGGTCCGAGGAGGAAATCGCAGCCATATCGAAGGCCGAGGTGGAAGCCCATTTTGCACCGAAACCGCCACCGCCGCCAAGGGAGAAAGTGCCTGAGGAAACGATTGACCACTTCATTCGTAGGGCTCAACCACCAGCTCCCAAGCCTGTTGACACAGACTATGAGCGCCACATCAGGAAGTTAAATCGAGCACGTCTACAAAAGGAGGCGAGCACGTCTACATCGGGATCGAGCAAACAAGAAGCAGCTGTCAAAAAATGCGGGAAAACCATTCCCCAGCTGGGAGAACAGGCGGCGCAATCGATCCCCTCGCTTGTTGTGCCAACAACACGTGACAGTACGCGCGCCCAATATTATTGTGGGCAAACAGTGCATGTTCCCGAGGTGGGCAATGTGGTAATAACGGAGGAGCATATAATGCAGGCTGAAGTTCTCAACATCACTGTTGGACAACTCCTCGAGATCGAGCCCATGCCTTTGCTTAGAGAGGATGAAATAAAACGGAAATATGTCCAGGGCCAACCTTTGGTCGAGCCAGACAAGGTCAAGAACCTCCCAACGAGAATGTATGAATTGCATCAATGGTACATGAACATGACCAAGATTTCAGATCGATTGTCCCTCATGGTGAATGTCAAGGAGGAGCATTACTTCCATGAGAAAGTTGTGTCCGTTGAGTATACTGAACTGTTTTAGTTATACAATCAAGACGCACTCAACAAATCTATCGTCAGTTGCTATTGTCTATAAGTGATTTCTTTCTGTAATTTAAGTCTCAAGCTAGCTGTAGTGATCCTTTTGATCAATCATTACATGTAATTATCCTCACTATATTCTTTTCTGTGGTATTATGCAGGATGAAGATGTATGAAATGAGAAAAGGTGGACGCTTTGGCATTGGGTTCATTGACCCAAACACCGTTAATGAATACACATGGCTAATAAATCCACGTCAGCAAAAGAACGTAGAGGACAACATGCTAGAGTTCTTGAAGCGCCTCAAATACAATGAAGATATACTACTTCCTTACAACTTCCAGTGAGTCACACTTTCTTGTACTACAAATTCTCTGTTTTTGCCTACTAGCTAGCTACATGTTTTTGCTTACATATGCCCGCTTAATTAAGACATGCAAACGTGTGTGCATGCAGATTTCACTGGGTCTTGTGTATCATTAAAGTTGACGCTGGAACAGTTGAAGTACTAGACTCACTACTCAAAGAAAAAACTGACTATAACATCTTGTTTGGGATAGTCAACAGGTAATTTCAATCATTATTAACTATATATCTCGGCCTATTTAGTTCGTCATTTCATGATATGAACTATTTAATAACCCCTTTATTCATTTTCTTTGTCGACGGGCAGGGCTTGGGCAAGGTTCATCAGCGTCACGGAAGGTGAATGGAAAAAAAAGCTTAGATGGTTTCGACCCAAGGTAAGTAATTAAGTAGTACTAGCTAGCTAGCTAGCTGCCATCTCTTTAATTATCATGCTTGATTAATTATTATCTAATCAAATTCCATTCTCATAAAGGCCCTGAAGCAGGCGCAGGGGACTGATCTGTGTGCATTCTATGTTTGCGAGAACATTCGCATGATGGCGTCCGAAAGGAACAGATCTCAAAGACAGGAATGGGTACGCTTGTCAGAACACTATTCACAATTTTTACACCATTATCGATATCTAGTCACACAACTAATACACATGCATATTGATCTCCTTCTTAACAGTTCAAAGAGGTGCGGGAGAAGCTCCTAGAAACGGAGCGCGTAGAAGCACTTCAAGAGGAAATAGCGGGATTTTTGCTCGACCAGGTCATAAATCCGAAGGGAGAATACTATTACCCGCTACCGCCCCCATGAAAACCACTTCCAATTGTCATCGTGCTCCGAAGGCACCAATTAGGCTAATGCCACTGGCTCCGAAGGCAACAAGCATATGTAGGAGAAATTGTATATAGCTATACATGTGTGTATGTGTGAATTAATTAATATGGTGGTTTGTGAGACATTGATGAGATATATATATATGCATGATTGGTTCTACTAGAAATTCTATTTATATATATATATGCATAACGTGTACAATGTGTGGTATCGTAAAATACCAGCAAACGAAAAAGAATTAAAATGGAAACACAAAATTAAATGAAAAATAAATCATAAAACTAAAACCCCCAAACCTTATAGTACCGGTTGGTCTTACCAACTGGTACTAAAGGGCTCCAGGCCCCTGGAGCTGGCTCATGCCACGTGGTTTCCCTTTAGCACCGGTTCGTGCTGAACCGGTACTAAAGGGGGGGCCTTTAGTGACCATAATTTAGTGCCGGTTATGGAACCGGCACTAAAGGGCCTTACGAACCGGTGCTATTGCCCGGTTCTGCACTAGTGGTTAAGTTGTAATTGAACTATGTTGGAGATGATATGGGCTTGTTGGCCCTTTTATTAAGTTCTATTATTAAGTTTTCTATATATTCTATTATGAAGTTCTTCCTAGTTTCAACTATGTGATCGTTCTATGGGATTGTTGGCCCTATCTACATATTTGTTGATTGTTTTCTTAGAGAGCTCGCTTTGTTAGTAACCACCTAGTGCATGCAGCCACAACGAACCCTTCTTTTTTTACACAAGCCTCAAATATGTAGTCACCTAGCTAGTGCATGCAGCCACCAAAATATAAAAATATTTGTTCAATTTATTTGTCATAGCAAAACGGGTGCAGATGCGAGTGGATCGAAAAGGCTGCAACTGATCGTAAAAAATGATGCTCTAAATTGAGGAGACAAGCGTGGGAGAAGAGAGGAACCAGCGGCAGCAACCGTCGCTGCATCCGTGGTAGCTAGCATGCACGAAAGCGTCTCGGTCAGTGCATCATGGCGGCACGCATCAGCGCATGCAGGCTCGGTCGGTGCATGCAGGCTCGGTCGGTGCATCGTGGCGACACGCATCGACACATGCAAGCAGGCTTGTTGGGTGCATGCATAGCAGGCTTTTGTCATGGCCACGCGCGCATGCGTTTAATGCAAGGGATGGCCAAAGAAACCACGGCCCAAAGGTCGAACAGCGACACCGCCCAACTCGGCCCCACTCGTCAGAGTTAAGGGTCAAAGCACTGACCCGACGGCAACGTCCGTTGTGACCTGTTCTGAGGGTTTCAGGCAAGGGAGTGGGGAAAACTAAGCAAAAATTAAGAGTGTGAAGATGAATGAGTAGAGCTAAGTAACCAGGGGCACACATGTAGAAAACCCAAAAAATTATAGTATCAAGATTAGTAAAAAGGAGGTGCTTTTGTCGCGCGGATGGCGCGGGAGGTTTCTTATTTTTAGAGGACGTTGGCCTGGTGGTTTGCTAACATGCGGTCCCACGTGTCAGTGCTTTACCAAGCCGATCCGCGTCCCACATGAGGCGGAACAACGGCAGAAGCAAGACGTGGTTAACTTGAAGCAGATGAGGGAGAAGCGGATTCAGCAACAAGTGAAATGATGGTTGCTTCGTCCCTCCAACTTCTTTTTTTAGCATTATTACTTTGTCCCTCCAACTTAACTGCGGGGAAGGTGTAGCTTTGTGATTTGATGCCTCATTGCTCATTATTACGCCGGCGCCATGACTGGGGTGCTTCACCCCTGCTCCTCTGCACTGTTATTTCGGTATGGCACGTGCACCCGATTGCTTGACGTCCCACATGTCGGCGAAAGGGACTAGAACATTTATGAAAGCGAGCACTCCACTCTTACGACAGAGGAGTACACGATACGGCAGCCCAGTGAACTGCTATAGTTTTGCTGTTTCGCATGATCCATCGATACAAACCCAATTAAACAGGCAAGGGCGGCATTTTTCCCGCACGGTAGATGATACTAGCCATACATTTCAAAGGCAATTTTAATGTATGCAAACTGAATAATTAAGTAACAATATGAGATCTATTAAAACTAAAAACGCATATGATTTATTGTGTTAGAGTGTAGTAGTAGTGTTGTATTGCATAGTTGTTAGATGTAACATGCGAGAACGTGTAGAGATGTACTTTTGGAGGGCCTACAAAGAGAAATTAGGCATAAAGTGGATTCAAATATTTGTATTCGTCTTCATGGCATCTGTAACTCATATCTACGGTTTGTATAGTAGACCTGAATGCTTGTTTGCTCTTACAAAACCAGTACAAAAATAATGGGGTGGCGTGTGCCAATTTAGGCACTAGCACGTTGGCCTACTTGGCTCCAAAGAGAGAGCGAGAGAAGAGATAAATACACGGGCGGTCAGTGTATTTCAAGCGAAAACCGTAATACGGTCACCGGACTTCAGAATACGCTCATTACGGTCACTATATATGTTTTGTGGTGATTATACGGTCACTTGCGACTGTTCAGCATTGGATTGCACTCTGTTAACCGGCCAAATAGTCTGCATGGCACTATGTTGACTAGTTAAATTGACCATGTTCCTTGTGGGTCCCACCTATCAGTTCGCATAGTAAAAAGGTCAGATAAACACAAATTTACACAGGTGCAACAAGACTCCTACCCGTGCGCGAGAACCACCTGGCTGTGTATAGTCTGTCAGGGCCTGATGTGTGCGCATGCACATGTAGGTTGAGCACTTGAGCCTGAGAGTGTGTGTTGGTTGTGTGGTGTGTGCATGCATGTGTGCGTGTGTGCGTGTGAGTGTTGCGTGCGTGCGTGGCTGTGTGCGTATGTGTGAGTGTTGCGTGCGTGCGTGGCTGCATGTGTTCGTGTGAGTGTTGCGTGCATGTGGTTCCTGTGCATGCGTGTGTGTTGTATAATCATCACACCAACTCCTCTGTGTTAAAACAGATGGCTCAGCATACCGATACAAGGCCACCTTGTCTGTTGTGCCCGCGGTCATGACTTCGAACGACCGTCCAATATTTTTTATCGTTTGTTTTCATTCTTATACACGCCGACAGGTGGGCCCAATGGTAGCGAGATAATGTGATGCAACACTAGAGGTGCCATGTCAAGCGTTCAACTGGTCAACTAGTCATGTCTTGAGCAAATAAAGAGTTGTTCGGTGAGCCCGTGACTATATAATAACCACAAAACATAAATGGTGACCGTAATGATTGGATTCTGAAGTCCAATGTATGTATTGTGCTTTCGCTTCAAATACAATGATCGTCATTGTATATATCGCGATAGAAAGATGAAGATACGTGAATGTGCTCGGGGCGTACTTTTAGAGGACCTAGAGATAGTATGTGTGCGTACGTGAAAGGGGCGTAGAGGGGGTGTATGCGATGGAGAGAGAGATGCTATTCATTTCTCTTTATTATGAATAACTTTATATATAGTATAAAAATATGAAAATTCACAATGTGGAATAAATATCATTGGGGCACCATGCAATGCAAATTAACGTCATACTCCTCCATATAACTTTGTAATGTTGTATATATGTAGAAATTCTAAAATATATTTTTGGCCGCACTTTGTGTGATTTTATTCAAAAGGAATGTTGTATGCGAAATAAACATGAAGAGAGGGTGTTTTAGATCAATGGGATACATGATATAACATGTGTGAATGTGTAGTTGATGCATTTGGCAAGGCCTAGAGAGGTATGTGTATGTATTACGTATTTGAGAGAGGAATGGATAGAGGGGCCGGAGGGGGGCGGGGGAGAGATAGCACCAGAAATGAGAGAGGTCTATAGAGAGAGAGACGAATAGGATGTCACGGCGAGAGATGCCCTTGAGTGTATATATGCAAGGGGGGAATAGAGTCATGAGGGGACAAAGATAGCCGAGTCATGAAGGACTCTGTGTCCACTGACAAAGCCGGCTAGGATTTTTAGTCGTAGGTCCTCGGACTAAGGTAAACCGTTATCTCTGATATTACTATTCATACAACCTAACTTGAAGGGGCATCCTAAAGAATGCTCTACTAGAATCATACTCGTCAATTAGGAAGAGAGGTGGAGACATTGCGTGAGAGACAGACCTAAAGATAATGTGTGCGCGGGAGACACATAGGCAGGTCTATGTATATAGAAAGGGTCGACGTGGATTGTGCGTGTGTATGCTTGTGAGAGGAATAGTGCTTGTGATAAAGGTTAGTGAAAATAGTCGTAAATGGTTACGAGAGTGAGGGAGGGTTATATCGAGAGCATGTCTGCGAGAAAGACAATTTGGGAGAGAGTGTGTGAGAGACCACCGATGGATATACACCATGTGCGCCTATGTGTGTGAGAGAAAGTCAGCGTGTGTGTGAGGAGGGGCCTATGGAGAGTGAAACTACACGTAAAAGACGGATGTACACATTGATTAAAAATATAAATTGTATCCAAATATTAGGATGGGATCATGATATTTGCAATTCGCGTAAGGAACGGTCACTGATCCATCAAACATCTATATTCTATTGAATTTGAGCATGTCTATGTTATTATTCGACATAATTGATCCACATAGTTAGTATTTTGAACTCTAGACAATGCATCACTTTAGCAATCGTATATAAACGTGAGTATAGTTCATGTTATGTGTGTAAAGCACATTATACATACAAAAGTTACACAATGAAAATTATAAATAGCTAGGTATGAACTAGCATACATTTGAATTCAACTTAATGTGGTTTAAAAAATTCGAATTCAACACGAAGTCCATTCAATTATTTGAATTCAATATCATGGAATTTGTAAATCATACCTAAATTATGGGGGCACCAATCTTTGCTCTGCTTCTGTACATAATAGCATATATAGTCGTGTACAAAATAGATTCAAATTTACCTCATACATTCCAAAATAATCGTAGTTATAGGATTTTCAAGTGTCAAAAATTCAAAAAGAAGCGCATAATTTAAATAGGTTTTCAAAGATACAAGGTCAAATTTAACGTTGTCTATTTAGGTCAATCCTCAAAGTTCAAGAGTACTCCCTCTGTTTTTATTTAGTCCGCGTATTAGCTTTGGTAAAACTCAAGCTTGATAAACTTTGACCAAGTTTAGAAAGAAATATTAACATAAGAAATAACAAATCAATAAAATTAGATTTATTATTGAATATAATTTCACATCATATAGATTTGTTAGGGTAAATGTTTATATTATTTTTTTATAAACTTGGTCAAACTTTATGAAATTTGACTTCAGTCAACTCTAATATGCAAAGTAAATAAAAAGGGAGGGAGTACTCTAAACGTGAATGCTTCTGTTTCAAAATTTTGAACGAACCGCCAAAAGAGCCTCTACTCACCCGAAACCGCGTGAGACCAATGTTTGTTAGAAGGAAATTACTTTTCTAACTCTGACCAGTGAAACCTACCGGCCCGACGTCCAAAGATCTAAACCGGGGTAGGTTTTTAGCTTCATCTAGACGCCACGCAACCGCCTCCGAAAAACATTCATACACCATGGCCGCCTAAGCACACATGCGCTCGGCCGAAATCGCTCCCGCCCACTATTTGGGACACCTTGGATTACCGTCCTACCCCCGACGTGCACTAGGTCCGAAATTAAAGAGGGGGGCAAAGTGTGTACTTTCCCCAAATTTCAAACAAGTGCATCGCATCTATTCAAAAAACCAAAAACAAGTATGTCCCAGACCGAAACATGGTCCCCCCCTTAGCTCCCCCGCCCCCTCCCCTGTCCGATTCCCCATTCATACTTCATGGGCGCCAAAACTACCTCTCCACCAGCCGCAAAACCCCGACGTCCTTTGTCCGCCACCTCATCCCACCCATCAATCGCCGCCCTCCTCCATCAGGCCGGAGCCAATAGCCCGATGTCGCCGTCCACCGCAACCCCAACTACAACGCCCTCCACGGCTAGTAGTTGAAGCCGAGGCCGAGCTGCTTCCAGGATGCCGACATGCGTCGTACCCGAGCCAGTTAAACCACGCCATCCTGCGCCTCACCGCTGTCGCTTCAACGTCGCCACCGTCCATCGCACCGGAGCTGTTCCCGCTACGCCGTCCTTCGCCGCCTCGGATATGCTTCCCCTTCGCCGACAGACGGCCACCGCAAGACAGTCAACAATTTGGCCATGGGTTTGTCCAAGGCTCCACCCTCCTCCAAAACATCGGTTACCCCGATAAAAAGAACAACATCGCCGCAATATCCGGAGGACACAACACTGGCAACCGGAAATGGTATTCCTCTTCCCTTATTCGTGCAAATCTTATGTGTCTGCTTGCACGGTATTCATCCCACAGAAGACACTAGTTGAATGCTTCTTCCTACACCTTCTTCCTGATACTAGATGTTCCTAGTAACTCGCGATGCACAAGGTTTCTCCTCATATAGTATTTCACCTTAGCTAGAGGTCCGTCGCCCCCTGGATTTCAATTCCTGGTCAGTTGATTCCCAATTAAAGGAAGCATTCCCCAGCGTAATAGGCGTTAGTCCGCCTATTACACCGGGGAAGCAGCGCCTCGGTGTTTATCTTAGGGGTGTGTGGGGCCTAGGAGCTGTTGGCGCCCGATCTGGAGGTCGGACGGGCTTAAAGGGATGGGCGGGGGCGCTACAAAGCACGGCGGTGGTGTGAGGTCGAGGGGAGGGCGGGGCAGCGGAGGTAGGGGTCTGGGCCAGTGGTTGCTGGCGGTTCGAGAAAGATCGTCAATAGTGACTGGCGGGAGGTAGACGAAGGCCATCTGCCTATTCCTTGTAGATCGGACAGTTCATAAAAAATTGACTGGCCTATTTATTTTCAGTCGACTGTTATTTTAATAGGACCACATGTGGTGGTGTGTTGGAGGAGTACCTGCATTTCACGGCCATCGTTGTGCTCATATATTACAAAATCATACGGAGTAGAATCTAATTTTGTTTGCCATGCGATGCTGTAGAGCTATCATATGTCTCCTATCATTTATTTTTTTAGCCACCTGCTATCTGCTACTTTTACAGCGCACTAGTTCCACACACACTTCACCCATACTCACTATTTTTTTATGCATGGCTATTTCAGCCTCTACCAAACTGTTGGCAGAAACATGAAAGAAAAGAGAGAAGTCGCTCTAGCTTTGTACGCGGATAGGCAACACACGTTTCAATACTTTAAAGGGTGCAGTGTCAATAGATGGAGACGGTAAACATAGATCAGGAGTTGATGATCTCGCTCGCCATGAACCACCATCCCAGGTGTTTGCTTTAACTTCACGGTGTCATATGTGTTGCATGTTGCATATGGTGTCTAGCTTGTATTGCTTCCAATTTGGTTAAATTGCATCTGCTTAGCTTACACATTATACCTTTGCTATATGACATGCCTTCCTGTTCTTGGTACATACTAGTACATTTGTGTATTAACCATGTTCTTAGATCAAACTAATGTTCTTGTGTATCCCTAATCAATCACTTATGATGAGACAGTCACCCCAATGGGTTATGTGAGAAAAGATGCACTTTTAAAGAATGCAGTGTCAGCCTCCCCACATGATTCTCAAGAAACAGCAAGGCTAGATGAAGATAGTGAATGTAGCTCTGTAGTTGATGACCGCATTTTCCCTACACCACCATCGCAGGTGCTTGCTCTATCTTGGTAGCGTGATATGTGGTTTCATGTTGCATATGGTGTCTAGATTGTAATTCTTCCAATCTGGTTTAATTGCATGTGCTATTCTGCTTAGTTTATATATTATACCTATTAATGTGACATGCCTTCCTATTTTTAATACATAGTACATCTGTCTATTAAGCATGTCCTTACATAAAACTACTATTTTTTGTATGCCGCATCAATCAATATGACAAGACACCTTTAGTATATGCAGTGTGATATTGGTTGCATCTTTCATATGATTTATAGCATGTGCTGCTTCTAATTTGTTGGAACGCCATTTATGATGGGACGGTTTTAACTTGGCACAGTCATATTGGTTGCATCTTTCATGTGGTGTCTAGGTTGCATTGCTTCTTATTTGTTGAAATGGCTTCTGCTTAGTTTACACAAATAGCTGTGAATATGCCATGTCGTCCTGGTTTTCGTACATATTCCATCCTGGTATCATGTGTTTGCCTTACATCAAAGTAGTGATTGTCAGTATAATGCATGAATGAGTTCTGAAGAGTGATTTTTTTTGCTTTTTCTTGTCGATTTTACTTGACAATTCAAAATCAATAAAGCGGAAGGAAATTAGCAAGGCAGTGGATAAAGGTCCTCCAAATGGAGGGCCTCTATAGATTCTACTCCGCCACCCCCCCCCCAAGAAGATTTGGAAGATAACACATGCATAGACACTCAACGTAGTTGTGTTGATGATGAGCACGTCTCCCCTAGTGCACCATCACAGGTGCTCCCTCTAAGTTGGCATTGTTATATGTGGTTGCATGTTATGTACGATGTCTAGCTTGTATTGCTTCTAATTTTGTTGAATTCTATCTGCTTACTTTACACATTATCTAGTGAATCAGACACGTGTTCCTGTTTCTATAACATACAATATCTGTCTATCACACCATGTTCTTACATCAAAGTACTACTGTTGTGCAACCTACAACAATCACATATCATAAGACACGTTTGACTTGGGAGTGTGATGTAGGTTACATCTCGCATTCTTTTCTAGCTTGTACTACTTCTAATTTGTTGAAAGGGCACTTATGACGAGACAGTTTTAACTTGGTAGAGTGATATTCATTGGATTTTTCATATGGTGTCCATCTTTCATTGCTTCTAATTTGTTGAAATGCCTTCTGCTTAGTACACATCATAGCTATGAATATCCAATGTTTTCCTTTTTCTTACACATTCAATCGTCCTATCACGCGGTCGCCTTACATTAAATTAGTGCTCGTCAACATCCTACATCAATGAGTTCTGAGAAGCGAATTTTAATTCATTTTTCTTGTGGGTTTGACTAGACAAGGCAATACAATTAAGAAATAGGAAGGAAAAAATAAGGCAGGGACTGATGGCGGTCTTCCCGCGAAACCGGCATCCCAAGTGCTTTCTCTAGCTTGGCAGTGTGATATTGTCTTGCATGTTTCATGCGGTGTCTCACTTGTATTGCTTGTAATTTGATTAAATTACTTCTGCTTATTTTACACAAATACTTGTGAATATGCCATGTCGTCCTGTTTTTTTGTACATATTCCATCCTCATATCATGTGTTTGCCTTACATCGAGGTAGTGATTGTCCATATCATGCATGAATAAGTTCTGAAGAGTGAATTTTATTGCTTTTTCTTGTTGGTTTTACTTGACAATGCAAAATCAATAAAGCAGACGGAAATTAGCAAGGCAGTGGATAAATGTGCTTCTTCCAAACGGAGGGCCTCTACAGATTCTACTCTGCCACCCCCAAGAAGATTTGGAAGACAATACATGCATCGACACTCAAAATAGTTTTGTTGATAATGAGCACGTCTCCCCTACTGCACCATCACAGGTGCTCCCTCTAAGTTGGCATTGTTATATGTGGTTGCATGTTGTGTATGATGTCTAGCTTGTATTGCTTCTAATTTTGTTGAATTCCATGTGCTTACTTTACACATTATACTTGTGAATAAGAAACTTGTTCTTGTTTCTAGAACTTACAAAATCCGTCTATCACACCATGTTCTTACATCAAAGTACTACTATTGTGTAACCTGCAACAATCACTTTTCACAAGACACATTTAACTTGGGAGTCTGATATAGTTTACATCTCACATTATTTTCTAGCTTGTACTACTAATTTGCTGAAATGGCACTAATGACAAGATAGTTTTAACTTGGTAGGGTGATATTCGTTGCGTCTTACATATGGTGTCTAGCTTCCATTGCTTCTAATTTATTGAAATGCCTTCTGCTTAGTTTACACATCATAAGCTGTGAATATGAAATGTTGTGAATATGCAATGGCACTAATGACGAGAGACCTTTAACTTGGTAGTGTGATGTTGTTTGCATCTTGCATATGATTTATTTCTTGTACTGCTTCACATTTGTTTAAACACCAGTTATGACGAGACACTTTTAACTTGGCAGAGCGATATTTGTAGCATCTTTCATATGGTATCTACCTTCCATTGCATTGCTTCTAATTTATTGAAATGCCTTCTGCTTAGTTTACACATCATAGTTCTGATTATCTCTTGTCGTCCTGTTTTTCATACATATTACATCCTCCTATCATGTGGTTGTCTAACGTCAAAGTTCAGTTCGTCTGTATCACGCATCAATTTGTTATGAAGAACTAAATATTTATTCCTTTTTCTTGTCAGCTTTACTTAACATGGCACAGAGAAAGAGGAAGGAACACAGAATGACAGGGGTGGTGTTAGTACTAAGGACACACGGAAATGGAAGCGATCGAATAATGCAGATTCTGCTGGTACTGATGGTGCAATAGAAGGTCAAAGTCTAGCGAAAAATTGTAAAAACGCGGTATCCCATGCTACACAAGCTGCAAAACAAGTCAAACAGAAAATAATAGATACCACCAAACAAGCAGAGACAGCCCTAGTTGCTGCAACACTTTCCAGAGTACCACCAGCTGCATGAGTTACTCAGTCGTCAACTCAGCTAGCAGCACGTTCCCAAGCTCCCTTGCCACCTGACACTACTTCCGAAGCACTCTTGACACAAGATGAGTTGGCAAGATTAGATGAACCTTGTGAGCTTCAACATCTAGAAGGTAGTTGCTGGAGTCAAGTTACAGTTGCATGCTTCTTTATATGTAGTCTCACAGTTTGATGTACACTAACACTTCCTATGTTCGTTGTTAGACTAGCACCTAGGCGCAAGAGGAAACAAACATCAGGGATAATGCTCGATGGGTTAACTAAATCTAGAGGAGGAAGAATGGAGATCCGTTTTGAGGTAGGTTTAAAAAGGCCACGTGATGCTATAGAGTCAGCCAAGTTAGTATCAGAGGCAGCGGTTGCCGTTAGGTGTCATGCACGTATCCTCCCAACATGGATTCAATACATGAATGACAAAGACGAAACCCAGTTCAACATCTTCCTCGACCATTTATCTGTAAGTATGATTATGTATGGAAACTGATAATATCGTCTTGCTCTGTCCCATACTTTCTAGGTTGCTGATAATGAGACTCCCATAATTTTCAACAGATGAGGTTCAAGTTGGATAGCCAAGATGATGCAATCAGACAAGCTTGCACCCATGTTTTCAAGTCTGCTCTACGACGGTATCGGTATAACTTGAGGAAAACTCACTTTGAAGGCAAGGCTAACAGTGAACTTGCCCAAACATCTCCAGTGGAAAATATATCGAATGAAGACTGGAGAGGCCTCGTTAAACACTGGCCTGATCCAAAGTATCAAGTATGTTATATGTATGTGATTAGATCACATGTTGAACTCCTATTTACGCATGTGCCTCACAAATCTATCTTCTTGTAGGTGAACTACTCAAAGAACAAGGCAAACCATACAAAACTGAAATTCCAACAGATGACAGGATGTTGTAGCTATATTGCACAGTGTGATGCTCTTGTAATTAGCTGTTGTTTCACTCTTTTCGTTGTGCCATATTATCAGATCTATATTGACTTGTTCCAAATGTAGAGGAAAGCCCGCAAGGAGCAAAAAGTACCTGAACCAAATGTTGTGGATACCTTTCAAGCAATGCCACGCCAGCAAGACGAAGGGCATGACTACACCAGTCAAAGCCGCAGTTGTAAGTCCTTAATACTCATGCCTTTTAACTACTACTTACTCTAACTCGTGCATTAACCTGCATGGTTTGCAGCCAATGTCTATTACTCTTTTCAATTTTATACACAATTTTCTTAGTGTATCATTGCACCTTACAAGGTTTAAAAGAGAGGAGTGACGTTCCTTTGATCTTGATCTGTAATCTAGTTCCATGCTGGACTTGCCCACACAACGTTACAATTGCCTGTTTGTCTGTTCTCAGTTGTTTTGTGATATGAATGATGTCATACTATGCTTACCATATTATAAACTTTTCTCTTTGTCCTTAGCTGTCAATCCAATGTGAATAAATACACAATACATTAGCCATGGTAAATGGTCATATGTTTGGAACCTGGTTTTATTATGTACTTTGTAGTAAAATACAACTAATATTTTACACGGGTTCACCAAAATAAGTTTTGTATATAGACCAAAGCTATTTTGTTTGGTTGCTACCTCCTTAATATCTTCTGTTCTAGTACTACTAATGTAAAAACTCAACTTTTCAGCAAGCTATGGAAAAAATGGTGGAACCACCACCTTTTGAAGGTGACGAGGCAACTATAAACGCAATGTCACCTCTTGCTGCAGTGGGTTAGTACCTGTCCACTACCAGTGCCAAAAGCATGTTCCTGCGTAATACTGGGTTGGTTGTTAAGGCAATCTCGTCCAAACTGCCTCATGATCAAGATATGCAAGCTCAAAACAATGTTATATCTGCGCTCCTGACACAAGTCCATTCCCTAACAAAGACCCTTTGTGAAACAAGGACAACCATTGTTCGATGTCGTCAAGATATGCATGGTTTTGAAACCAGACTATCAGACATTTGCTATGTTGTTCAGGAGCCTAGGAGAAATGAAGGCAAAGGTTATGGTGCTCCATCGGACAATACAACATGAAAGCATAACAGTCAGGTCAAATGAACTGAGCTTCCGAACTTCTGGTGGTTCATTTATCTGCCACACTATTAACTTTTATGCCAACCTTCCTTTTGTTTTATGGTTGTAATTTGTTTTGTTGCGATACAAAATTTGTTCTTAACGTGCAGCCACCGGCTAAAGAAAACAGCAAGCCATTTTTATATAGTGTAGGGTGTTCGCTATATTTGCACTGGTAGCGAACTTGATGCCCAGTGGATGTAATCTGTGTAATCGCCTTAATAGCCTAGCGCTAGTTTCGGGCTTATTTATTTCCTAGTCTTCTTTTTCCCTGGTTTGCTAGTGGCTGTAACAACTATGGGCCATATACGGACCGTGGTAACCTTGAGCCTGCTACAGGCCATAGGATCCATGGGCCTCCTACATGCCATTGGATAAATGGGCCTCCAACGGGCCGTTGGATAAATGGGCCTCCAACGGGCCGTTGGACAAATGGGCCTCCAACAGGCCGTTGCATAAATGGGCCTCCAATGGGCCATAGAATCGGTGGGCCTGGGGCCGTCGGATAAATGGGTCCACATGGGCTATAAACGGGCGTAATTGGTATCGGTCCAGCACGGTAACGAGCCGTCAACAGGCCGGAAGACAGCAAAGGCCTAATTCTATCACAGGCATAACGGGTCGTTATGAAGGAAATATGCCCTAGAGGCAATAATAAAGTTATTATTTATTTCCTTATAATCATGATAAATGTTTATTATTCATGCTAGAATTGTATTTTCCGGAAACATAATACATGTGTGAATACATAGACAAACAGAGTGTCACTAGTATGCCTCTACTTGACTAGCTCGTTAATCAAAGATGGTTATGTTTCCTAACCATGAACAATGAGTTGTTATTTGATTAACGAGGTCACATCATTAGTAGAATGATCTGATTGACATGACCCATTCCATTAGCTTAGCACCTGATCGTTTAGTATGTTGCTATTGCTTTCTTCATGACTTATACATGTTCCTACGACTATGAGATTATGCAACTCCCGTTTACCGGAGGAACACTTTGGGTACTACCAAACGTCACAACGTAAATGGGTGATTATAAAGGAGTACTACAGGTGTCTCCAATGGTCGATGTTGGGTTGGCGTATTTCGAGATTAGGATTTGTCACTCCGATTGTCGGAGAGGTATCTCTGGGCCCTCTCGGTAATACACATCACATAAGCCTTGCAAGCATTACAACTAATATGTTAGTTGTGAGATGATGTATTACGGAACGAGTAAAGAGACTTGTCGTTAACGAGATTGAACTAGGTATTGGATACCGACGATCGAATCTCGGGCAAGTAACATATCGATGACAAAGGGAACAACGTATGTTGTTATGCGGTCTGACCGATAAAGATCTTCGTAGAATATGTAGGAGCCAATATGGGCATCCAGGTCCCGCTATTGGTTATTGACCAGAGACATGTCTCGGTCATGTCTACATTGTTCTCGAACCCGTAGGGTCCGCACGCTTAAGGTTACGATGACAGTTATATTATGAGTTTATGCATTTTGATGTACCGAAGGTTGTTCGGAGTCCCGGATGTGATCACGGACATGACGAGGAGTCTCGAAATGGTCGAGACGTAAAGATTGATATATTGGGAGCCTATGTTTGGACATCGGAAGTGTTCCGGGTGAAATCGGGATTTTACCGGGTTACCGGGAGGTTACCGGAACCCCCCGGGAGCCATATGGGCCATCATGGGCCTTAGTGGAAAGGAGAAAGGGGCAGCCCAAGGTGGCTGCGCCTCTTTCCCCTCCCCTAGTCCTATTAGGACTAGGAGAAGGTGGCCGGCCCCCCTCTCTCCCTTCCCCTCCGAGGAATCCTAGTTGGACTAGGATTGGGGGGAGGAATCCTACTCCCAGAGGGAGTAGGACTCTCCTGCGCCTCCCTCTTTGGCCAGCCAGCCTCCCCTCCTCTCCTCCTTTATATACGGAGGCAGGGGCACCTCTAAACACACAAGTTGACACAAGTTGATCCACGTGATCGATTCCTTAGCCGTGTGCGGTGCCCCCTGCCACCATATTCCTCGATAATACTGTAGCGGAGTTTAGGCGAAGCCCTGCTGCTGTAGTTCATCAAGATCGTCACCACGCCGTCGTGCTGACGAAACTCTTCCCCGACACTTTGCTGGATCGGAGTCCGGGGATCGTCATCGAGCTGAACGTGTGCTCGAACTCGGAGGTGCCGTAGTTTCGGTGCTTGATCGGTTGGATCGTGAAGACGTACGACTACTTCCTCTACGTCGTGTCATTGCTTCCGCAGTCGGTCTGCGTTGGGTACGTAGACAACACTCTCCTCTCGTTGCTATGCATCACATGATCCTGTGTGCGTGTAGGAATTTTTTTGAAATTACTACGAAACCCAACAGTGGCATCCGAGCCTAGGTTAATGATGTTGATGTTATATGCACGAGTAGAACACAAGTGAGTTGTGGACGATACAAGTCATACTGCCTACCAGCATGTCATATTTTGGTTCAGCGGTATTGTTGGACGAGACGACCCGGACCAACCTTACGCGTACGCTTACGCGAGACCGGTTCCCTCGACGTGCTTTGCACAGAGATGGCTTGCGGGCGACTGCCTCTCCAACTTTAGTTGAACCAAGTATGGCTACGCCCGGTCCTTGCGAAGGTTAAAACGGAGTCTATTTGACAAACTATCGTTGTGGTTTTGATGCGTAGGTGAGATTGGTTCTTACTTAAGCCCGTAGCAGCCACGTAAAACATGCAACAACAAAGTAGAGGACGTCTAACTTGTTTTTGCAGGGCATGTTGTGATGTGATATGGTCAATGCATGATGCTGAATTTTATTGTATGAGATGATCATGTTTTGTAACCAAGTTATCGGCAACTGGCAGGAGCCATATGGTTGTCGCTTTATTGTATGCAATGCAATCGCGATGTAATGCTTTACTTTATTACTAAACGGTAGTGATAGTCGTGGAAGCATAAGATTGGCGAGACGACAACGATGCTACAATGGAGATCAAGGTGTCGCGCCGGTGACGATGGTGATCATGACGGTGCTTCGGAGATGGAGATCACAAGCACAAGATAATGATGGCCATATCATATCACTTATATTGATTGCATGTGATGTTTATCTTTTTATGCATCTTATCTTGCTTTGATTGACGGTAGCATTATAAGATGATCTCTCACTAAATTATCAAGAAGTGTTCTCCCTGAGTATGCACCGTTGCAAAAGTTCTTCGTGCTGAGACACCACGTGATGATCGGGTGTGATAGGCTCTACGTTCAAATACAACGGGTGCAAAAACAGTTGCGCACGCAGAATACTCAGGTTAAACTTGACGAGCCTAGCATATGCAGATATGGCCTCGGAACACGGAGACCGAAAGGTCGAGCGTGAATCATATAGTAGATATGATCAACATAATGATGTTCACCGATGAAACTACTCCATCTCACGTGATGATCGGACATGGTTTAGTTGATTTGGATCACGTGATCACTTAGAGGATTAGAGGGATGTCTATCTAAGTGGGAGTTCTTTAATAATATGATTAATTGAACTTAAAATTTATCATGAACTTAGTCCCTGATAGTATCTTGCTTGTTTATGTTGATTGTAGATAGATGGCTCGTGCTGTTGTTCCGTTAAATTTTAATGCGTTCCTTGAGAAAGCAAAGTTGAAAGATGATGGTAGCAATTACACGGACTGGGTCCGTAACTTGAGGATTATCCTCATTGCTGCACAGAAGAATTACGTCCTGGAAGCACCGCTGGGTGCCAGGCCTGCTGCTGGAGCAACGCCAGATGTTATGAACGTCTGGCAGAGCAAAGCTGATGACTACTCGATAGTTCAGTGTGCCATGCTTTACGGCTTAGAACCGGGACTTCAACGATGTTTTGAACGTCATGGAGCATATGAGATGTTCCAGGAGTTGAAGTTAATATTTCAAGCAAATGCCCGGATTGAGAGATATGAAGTCTCCAATAAGTTCTATAGCTGCAAGATGGAAGAGAACAGTTCTGTCAGTGAGCATATACTCAAAATGTCTGGGTATAATAATCACTTGATTCAATTGGGAGTTAATCTTCCAGATGATTGCGTCATTGACAGAATTCTCCAATCACTGCCACCAAGCTACAAGAGCTTCGTGATGAACTATAATATGCAAGGGATGAACAAGACTATTCCCGAGCTCTTCGCAATGCTAAAAGCTGCGGAGGTAGAAATCAAGAAGGAGCATCAAGTGTTGATGGTTAACAAGACCACTAGTTTCAAGAAAAAGGGAAAAGGGAAGAAAAAGGGGAACTTCAAAAAGAACGGCAAGCAAGTTGCTGCTCAAGAGAAGAAACCCAAGTCTAGACCTAAGCCTGAAACTGAGTGCTTCTACTGCAAGCAGACTGGTCACTGGAAGCGGAACTGCCCCAAGTATTTGGCGGATAAGAAGGATGGCAAGGTGAACAAAGGTATATGTGATATACATGTTATTGATGTGTACCTTACCAATGCTCGCAGTAGCACCTGGGTATTTGATACTGGTTCTGTTGCTAATATTTGCAACTCGAAACAGGGACTACAGAATAAGCGGGCACTGGCAAAGGACGAGGTGACGATGCGCGTGGGAAACGGTTCCAAAGTCGATGTGATCGCGGTCGGCACGCTACCTCTACATCTACCTTCGGGATTAATATTAGACCTAAATAATTGTTATTTGGTGCCAGCGTTGAGCATGAACATTATATCTGGATCTTGTTTAATGCGAGACGGTTATTCATTTAAATCAGAGAATAATGGTTGTTCTATTTATATGAGTAATATCTTTTATGGTCATGCACCCTTGAAGAGTGGTCTATTCTTACTAAATCTCAATAGTAGTAATACACATATTCATAATGTTGAAACCAAAAGATACAGAGTTGATAATGAAAGTGCAACTTATTTGTGGCACTGTCGTTTAGGTCATATCGGTGTAAAACGCATGAAGAAACTCCATACTAATGGACTTTTGGAACCACTTGATTATGAATCACTTGGTACTTGCGAACCGTGCCTCATGGGCAAGATGACTAAAACACCGTTCTCCGGTACTATGGAGAGAGCAACAGATTTGTTGGAAATCATACATACCGATGTATGTGGCCCGATGAATATTGAGGCTCGTGGCGGATATCGTTATTTTCTCACCTTCACAGATGATTTGAGCAGATATGGATATATCTACTTAATAAAGCATAAGTCTGAAACATTTGAAAAGTTCAAAGAATTTCAGAGTGAAGTTGAAAATCATCGTAACAAGAAAATAAAGTTTCTACGATCTGATCGTGGAGGAGAATATTTGAGTTACGAGTTTGGTGTACATTTGAAAAATTGTGGAATAGTTTCGCAACTCACGCCACCCGGAACACCACAGCGTAATGGTGTGTCCGAACGTCGTAATCGTACTTTACTAGATATGGTGCGATCTATGATGTCTCTTACTGATTTACCGCTATCATTTTGGGGATATGCTTTAGAGACGGCCGCATTCACGTTAAATAGGGCACCATCAAAATCCGTTGAGACGACGCCTTATGAACTGTGGTTTGGCAAGAAACCAAAGTTGTCGTTTCTTAAAGTTTGGGGCTGCGATGCTTATGTGAAAAAGCTTCAACCTGATAAGCTCGAACCCAAATCGGAGAAATGTGTCTTCATAGGATACCCAAAGGAAACTGTTGGGTACACCTTCTATCACAGATCCGAAGGCAAAACATTCGTTGCTAAGAATGGATCATTTCTAGAGAAGGAGTTTCTCTCGAAAGAAGTGAGTGGGAGGAAAGTAGAACTTGACGAGGTAACTGTACCTGCTCCCTTACTGGAAAATAGTTCATCACAGAAAACTGTTTCAGTGACACCTACACCAGTTAGTGAGGAAGCAGCAAATGAAGGAGTCTGGATGAAGGAGTTCATATCCGATCTAGGTGTCATACCTAGTGCATCGGGTCCAATGAAAATCTTTTGTGACAATACTGGTGCAATTGCCTTGGCAAAGGAATCCAGATTTCACAAAAGGACCAAACACATCAAGAGACGCTTCAACTCCATCCGGGATCTAGTCCAGGTGGGAGACATAGAGATTTGCAAGATACATACGGATCTGAATGTTGCAGACCCGTTGACTAAGCCTCTTCCACGAGCAAAACATGATCAGCACCAAAGCTCCATGGGTGTTAGATTCATTACAGTGTAATCTAGATTATTGACTCTAGTGCAAGTGGGAGACTGAAGGAAATATGCCCTAGAGGCAATAATAAAGTTATTATTTATTTCCTTATAATCATGATAAATGTTTATTATTCATGCTAGAATTGTATTTTCCAGAAACATAATACATGTGTGAATACATAGACAAACAGAGTGTCACTAGTATGCCTCTACTTGACTAGCTCGTTAATCAAAGATGGTTATGTTTCCTAACCATGAACAATGAGTTGTTATTTGATTAACGAGGTCACATCATTAGTAGAATGATCTGATTGACATGACCCATTCCATTAGCTTAGCACCTGATCGTTTAGTATGTTGCTATTGCTTTCTTCATGACTTATACATGTTCCTACGACTATGAGATTATGCAACTCCCGTTTACCGGAGGAACACTTTGGGTACTACCAAACGTCACAACGTAAATGGGTGATTATAAAGGAGTACTACAGGTGTCTCCAATGGTCGATGTTGGGTTGGCGTATTTCGATATTAGGATTTGTCACTCCGATTGTCGGAGAGGTATCTCTGGGCCCTCTCGGTAATACACATCACATAAGCCTTGCAAGCATTACAACTAATATGTTAGTTGTGAGATGATGTATTACGGAACGAGTAAAGAGACTTGCCGTTAACGAGATTGAACTAGGTATTGGATACCGACGATCGAATCTCGGGCAAGTAACATACCGATGACAAAGGGAACAACGTATGTTGTTATGCGGTCTGACCGATAAAGATCTTCGTAGAATATGTAGGAGCCAATATGGGCATCCAGGTCCCGCTATTGGTTATTGACCAGAGACATGTCTCGGTCATGTCTACATTGTTCTCGAACCCGTAGGGTCCGCACGCTTAAGGTTACGATGACAGTTATATTATGAGTTTATGCATTTTGATGTACCTAAGGTTGTTCGGAGTCCCGGATGTGATCACGGACATGACGAGGAGTCTCGAAATGGTCGAGACGTAAAGATTGATATATTGGAAGCCTATGTTTGGACATCGGAAGTGTTCCGGGTGAAATCGGGATTTTACCGGGTTACCGGGAGGTTACCGGAACCCCCCGGGAGCCATATGGGCCATCATGGGCCTTAGTGGAAAGGAGAAAGGGGCAGCCCAAGGTGGCTGCGCCTCTTTCCCCTCCCCTAGTCCTATTAGGACTAGGAGAAGGTGGCCGGCCCCCCTCTCTCCCTTCCCCTCCGAGGAATCCTAGTTGGACTAGGATTGGGGGGCGGAATCCTACTCCCAGAGGGAGTAGGACTCTCCTGCGCCTCCCTCTTTGGCCGGCCAGCCTCCCCTCCTCTCCTCCTTTATATACGGAGGCAGGGGCACCTCTAAACACACAAGTTGACACAAGTTGATCCACGTGATCGATTCCTTAGCCGTGTGCGGTGCCCCCTGCCACCATATTCCTCGATAATACTGTAGCGGAGTTTAGGCGAAGCCCTGCTGCTGTAGTTCATCAAGATCGTCACCACGCCGTCGTGCTGACGAAACTCTTCCCCGACACTTTGCTGGATCGGAGTCCGGGGATCGTCATCGAGCTGAACGTGTGCTCGAACTCGGAGGTGCCGTAGTTTCGGTGCTTGATCGGTTGGATCGTGAAGACGTACGACTACTTCCTCTACGTCGTGTCATTGCTTCCGCAGTCGGTCTGCGCTGGGTACGTAGACAACACTCTCCTCTCGTTGCTATGCATCACATGATCCTGTGTGCGCGTAGGAAAATTTTTGAAATTACTACGAAACCCAACACGACCCGCATCTCCATAACACTCGACCCAAAATAGGAAGAAGCGCTCATCCAGTTCCTCCGTGAGAACTGGGACATTTTTGCATGGAAGCCCGCTGACATGCCAGGTGTTCCCAGGGGACTGGCTGAGCATCGCCTAAGAGTCGACTCGTCTGCAAAACCAGTCAAAGAGCATCTTCGGCGGTCCGCCGTCCAGAAGAGAAAGGCCATCGGTGAAGAAGTGGCTCGACTGTTGGCGGCAGGATTTATCCGAGAGATATACCACTCCGAGTGGCTCGCTAATGTCGTCATGGTTCCTAAGAAGGACAAGTCGCTCCGAATGTGCATTGATTTCAAGCACATCAACCGGGCCTGCCCGAAAGATCACTTTCCTCTCCCTCGCATAGATCAAATTGTTGACTCGACCGCGGGATGCGAGAGGTTGTCTTTTTTAGATGCTTACTCCGGGTACCACCAGATCCGTCTGTACGGGCCCGATGAGGTAAAAACAGCTTTCATCACTCCATTCGGGTGCTTCTGCTATATCACCATGCCATTCGGCCTCAAGAATGCCGGAGCCACTTTTATGCGAATGATTCAGAAGTGTCTACTCACCCAAATCAGTCGGAATGTGGAAGCTTATATGGATGATATGAAGGAAATATGCCCTAGAGGCAATAATAAAGTTATTATTTATTTCCTTATAATCATGATAAATGTTTATTATTCATGCTAGAATTGTATTTTCCGGAAACATAATACATGTGTGAATACATAGACAAACAGAGTGTCACTAGTATGCCTCTACTTGACTAGCTCGTTAATCAAAGATGGTTATGTTTCCTAACCATGAACAATGAGTTGTTATTTGATTAACGAGGTCACATCATTAGTAGAATGATCTGATTGACATGACCCATTCCATTAGCTTAGCACCTGATCGTTTAGTATGTTGCTATTGCTTTCTTCATGACTTATACATGTTCCTACGACTATGAGATTATGCAACTCCCGTTTACCGGAGGAACACTTTGGGTACTACCAAACGTCACAACGTAAATGGGTGATTATAAAGGAGTACTACAGGTGTCTCCAATGGTCGATGTTGGGTTGGCGTATTTCGAGATTAGGATTTGTCACTCCGACTGTCGGAGAGGTATCTCTGGGCCCTCTCGGTAATACACATCACATAAGCCTTGCAAGCATTACAACTAATATGTTAGTTGTGAGATGATGTATTACAGAACGAGTAAAGAGACTTGCCGTTAACGAGATTGAACTAGGTATTGGATACCGACGATCGAATCTCAGGCAAGTAACATACCGATGACAAAGGGAACAACGTATGTTGTTATGCGGTCTGACCGATAAAGATCTTCGTAGAATATGTAGGAGCCAATATGGGCATCCAGGTCCCGCTATTGGTTATTGACCAGAGACATGTCTCGGTCATGTCTACATTGTTCTCGAACCCGTAGGGTCCGCACGCTTAAGGTTACGATGACAGTTATATTATGAGTTTATGCATTTTGATGTACCGAAGGTTGTTCGGAGTCCCGGATGTGATCACGGACATGACGAGGAGTCTCGAAATGGTCGAGACGTAAAGATTGATATATTGGAAGCCTATGTTTGGACATCGGAAGTGTTCCGGGTGAAATCGGGATTTTACCGGGTTACCGGGAGGTTACCGGAACCCCCCGGGAGCCATATGGGCCATCATGGGCCTTAGTGGAAAGGAGAACGGGGCAGCCCAAGGTGGCTGCGCCTCTTTCCCCTCCCCTAGTCCTATTAGGACTAGGAGAAGGTGGCCGGCCCCCCTCTCTCCCTTCCCCTCCGAGGAATCCTAGTTGGACTAGGATTGGGGGGAGGAATCCTACTCCCAGAGGGAGTAGGACTCTCCTGCGCCTCCCTCTTTGGCCGGCCAGCCTCCCCTCCTCTCCTCCTTTATATACGGAGGCAGGGGCACATCTAAACACACAAGTTGACACAAGTTGATCCACGTGATCGATTCCTTAGCCGTGTGCGGTGCCCCCTGCCACCATATTCCTCGATAATACTGTAGCGGAGTTTAGGCGAAGCCCTGCTGCTGTAGTTCATCAAGATCGTCACCACGCCGTCGTGCTGACGAAACTCTTCCCCGACACTTTGCTGGATCGGAGTCCGGGGATCGTCATCGAGCTGAACGTGTGCTCGAACTCGGAGGTGCCGTAGTTTCGGTGCTTGATCGGTTGGATCGTGAAGACGTACGACTACTTCCTCTACGTCGTGTCATTGCTTCCGCAGTCGGTCTGCGTTGGGTACGTAGACAACACTCTCCTCTCGTTGCTATGCATCACATGATCCTGTGTGCGCGTAGGAAAATTTTTGAAATTACTACGAAACCCAACACGTTAATGGGCCAGAATATAGGATGGGCTGGAAATGGCACAACGGGTTAACAGGACACAAATGGGTCGATTCTAACCACTGGCCAAATTTGGCCCATTAGGGGAACATGCCATTAACGGGACGAAAGTAATCGAGGGCCGGAAAGGAGCCCAAGAACGTATGGGCCGTCAGTAGGCCGAAAGCTAACATGGGCTAGAAATGTTCCATGGAAATCATGGGTCGTTAATGGGTACAAAGAAATTTACTATTCATTATGAGCCATAGTTACCGTGGGCCACTAAAGGCCTAAAGATACGGAAGGCCTCCTATGGGTTGAAAGACGTCGTGGGCCACACATGGGCCAAAAGTGAAATGGGCTGGTGTTATATTCAACGGTGCACATGACGCTGTTGGGCTGATTTCGGGAAGGCCCTAACGGGTCATGAGTTACCGGGCCGTAAAATGGGCTATATGCGAACATACCGTTAACAGGCTTTTCATAGGCCGGCCCGCTAACTTTTGACTAAGTCAAACAGGTCGGCCTTTATAAAGCTAAATGGGCCAGTGTTGGGTCTTCGCACGTGTCGACATATCATAAGCACCTATCTGACCCAATGACGAGCTGACACGTGTTTCCTTCGGCCAATGAGAATTTTACACATGGAAAATCGCCATTTGTCTGGCCTGTTAACGGGTTATCGAATCAAAAACTGGACCCGATAGCTTAACGGCGGCCCATTACGATGGATGCCACGTGTCAGTTACCCTTGACGAAAGCACTTCCATGACGCATCATTTATCGTCATGGAAGTGAACACTTCTGTGATGATAATTTTGGTATTTTCATGGAACACTTCTACGACAGCACGGGTATGACTATCTTGATTCTGTCATAAATTCGTCATGGATGTACATACATGACAGAAAACGTGACCTACTGTGACAAACACGTATCATCACGAACGTGTATTTTTTTGTAGTGCTAGTTCATCTCTTGTGTTCAATCTTTGTTCCGGAACTATAGATTGGTGCTTGTGGGTGACTAGTAGTGTTGATTACATCCTGTAGTTGATTACTATATGGTTTATTTGGTGGAAGATTATATTTTCATGTCCATTATTCTATTTAATACCCCTCTGATCTTGAGCATGTTTATTATTTGTGAGTAGTTACTTTTGTTCTTGAGGTCACGGGAGAAATCATGTGAACTTGATATGTCCTCGATATTTTGATGATATGTATGTTGTGATTCCCTTAGTGGTGTCATGTGAACGTCGACTACATGACACTTCACCATATTTGGGCCTAAGGAATGCATTGTGGAGAAGTTATTAGATGATGGGTTGCGAGAGTGATAGAAGCTTAAACCCTAGTTTATGCGCTATTCCGTAAGGGACCGATTGGATCCAAAAGTTTAATGCTATGGTTAGAATTTATTCTTAATACTTTTCTCATAGTTGCGGATGGTTGCGAGGGGGTTAATCATAAGTAAGAGGTTTGTTCAAGTAAGAACATCACCTAAGCACCGGTCCACCCATATACCAAATTATCAAAGTAGCGAACACGAATCGAGCCAACATGATGAAAGTGACTAGATGAAATTCCCATGTACCCTCAAGAACACTTTGCTTATCATAAGAGACCATTTTGGCCTGTCCTTTGCCTCAAAAGGAGTGGGCTACCTTGCTGCACTTTTTAACTATTACCGTTACTTGCTCGTTACAAATTATCTTGCTATCAAACTACTCTGGTACTTACAATTTCAGCACTTGCAGACATTACCTTACTGAGAACCACTTGTCATTTCCGTCTGCTCCTCATTGGGTTCGATACTCTTACTTATCGAAAAGGCTACAATTGATCCCATATACTTGTGGGTCATCAGCAAGCAACTTGAGTGAAGAATTCATTATGCCTCTCAAGATATTATGATGGAGTTTTTAGAAGAGCAAATGATGACCAATTTGATATTCATCGTGAAACTTGATATGGTCATGAAAGAGTCTTTGATGATATCTTCTTGAAGCGATGAAGGGAAATGAAGAGTTCATGATGGCTTTTAAGAAACCAATATAGAGCTCGAAGTAAAGATGTTGGTTGACCAAGATAAAGCTCGAAGATTGTATCTAGATGGTCAACTCATAAGGGCAAACAATGTACCATGTGGGATCAAGTATCTAGTGGTATGGTAATTAATTATGAATTGTGCTTTGTAACCTAACACATGCCATGGGTTTGATATGTCTATGTGGGTTAGGTGTTTCTCATGGGCTTGCATCAAAAGAAAGATTTCAAGTAGCCTATGTGTGGATGACATCAAGTGGTGGTGGTCATCGGGTTCGAGGAGTCCAAGTGCAAGATGAGAAGCCGGAGGTTATATGCTTTGAAGCTTGCAGTCCACATCATGATAATGTGCATGTGAAGATGAGCTTAATTAAGTTAAGGATTCCCTCATTGCAATATGAGGAAGCAATTCGAGTGTCTTCACCAAGTGGTTGTGGACAAGAAAGGGATTCCAACTTGAGGCAAGCATTAAAGTCATCGTCAAACTCAAGTTGTATTTGCAAGGAAAAGGTATAACTTAGCTAGGTTTTCCTAGTTTTGCCAGTCTCATAGTGCTTGGTGGGAGACTGGATTATAGGTTTTATAGCCATACTATCAAGAGGGATTTAAGGCGAGTAGCTTGATCACGTCGCATGTAGAAAGGTCAAAGCTCTACATTACTTGCATCATTATCTATTGTTGATCTTGGGTTGTTCTCTATGTCAGGACCTTGGGCTTTTTCATAGCTTCAAAACGAGCCCAAGATCATCAAATTCGGACTCCATATGCCAAAGTTATCACTGTTTTAGTGGGTTGCTACACGCAGTTTTGAGTACCCCGTGGACACGGGGTTTTTGACCCCCGTGGGCATGGGACCCCGTGTGCACAGGCTTGTACCGTCCGCATGGGACCCCGTGGAGATGGGGTGTCCAGGAACTGCCTGTTGAGCCCCAACAGCTAGTTTTGGGTTTTGGCTATTTAAGAGCTCCTTCCTCCCACCGGTTGGGGGTTTGTTCATACACTTTCTAAACATCATTTTGAGCATCATACCACCACTCCCGAACCCCTATCTCCCCTCTATGTGAAGGGGGATTTATGGATGGGTCTTGGAGTCATTTGTTGATTTCCTCCATTGCATCCCCTCTCTTCAATCTCCTACTTTCGAGACTGCATCTTGTGAGATTGAGAGAGTGAGTTGAGAATTTGTTGCTTGACCTTGCATTGCATTTGTTGCATTGGTTTGAGTTCCCCGCATCGATTTATTCAAGTGAGAGCCCCTGAGTTTATTACTCTTGGAGGCTTCCGCCTCCTAGATGGTTTGCTAATATATTGAAGAGTTTGTGAAGAGGCCTAGGTGGCTAAGGTTCCTCTGGAAGCTTCCTTTTGTGGTGTGCTCCGGGGAAGGGTGTGAAGTGGCCTAGGTGGTCAAGTTCCTCCAGAGGCTTCCGTGTTTGTGGTGTGCTCCGGAGAAGTTTGTAAAGGTGTGGTGGTCGCCTTCAAGACCAACCCCGAGTGAATCGAGGCTCATCCGTTGGAGGTGACTCGAAAGGGAGAATATGGTGAGTCACTTGGTGACGCCCTGGAGCTTTGTCTTCGGCACCGCTCTAACGGAGATTAGCACTCTCACGAGTGTGAACTTAGGGATAAATCTGCATCGTTGACTCACTTGTGGTTATCTCATACCCACACCCTTTACTTTCCGCACTTCATACTTGCTCATATTGATATATCTTGTGCTAGTTGAATTGCTTAGTTATTCCTACATTACCATATCTTGTGATATAGTTTGTGCTTGCTAGTTTACTTAAGTGCCTATCTTGTTTAGAATAGGATGTTGGTGCACTTAGTTGAGCCTAGCATATTTAGGATTTGATCTTGAAAAGTATCCATTAGTTTAATTCTGCATTAGGATAAAGCCAAATCCGTAAAAGTTTTAAACGCCTATTCACCCCCCCCCTCTAGTCGTCATCTAGATCCTTTCATACTCCCTCCGTCCCATAATGTAAGACATTTTTGATACTACATTGTTGCCAGAAAACCTCTTACATTATGGGACAAAGGTAGTAGCACAATATACAATAGTCCATCACCATCTCCAATTCATGCTTCTATTATCATGATTCAAAATTTAATTTTGCTCATCATAGTGAGTATTTTGCCATAAACCATGTGGTCCATTTTCAAGTATATATAAGTACACATGAAATGCACCACATAGGTGTGTAATGCAAAGACAATGCATGTCGACTTTTAGGTTAGATTGTGTATCTCATCCTCAAATTGTTAATATGGAGTTTTCTATTTTGATATCTCATATTGCATTTATCATTTCATTTTTGAGATCGTGATGCACCAAAAATCTTTTTAAGCAATATGGTTCGGTGCATATTGTTCCCCAAGGTTGTAGTCGTAACAAAATTTGGTTGTCATGATGGCCATGATTTTAGAAATCCAATTATCTGAGGTTACAATTCCTACCGTTGAAGCTTGATTTTGTGATATTCGTTTTGTTTCCTTTGCAGATTGTTCAACACAAACCCTTCAACATTCTTAATTTTCCTTTTAACCAATAGAAGATATGCTGGTATTCTAAACATATTGTCAGACATCAAGACATCAAGTCAGAACATTCCATACTACAACTAGATGTGCGCAGCAAAGCGTGACATAGATGATCTAGTAGAAACCAAAAATGAAGCCCCAAGGATTCAAACCAGGGACCTGATGCTGAACGCGTGCTAGCTCATGCACGAACCACAATTCCATTTTTCTAGATCACAAATGACTATGTCTAGTTTCCCTGTTTTTATTTGTTAGACTGATGGCCAACACTACTAGGGAAAAGCCTAGCAGTAGCGCGGGTCTAATGGCTATCAGTAGCGGAGGTAACCGTGCTACTGATACGACGCTACAGCTAACGTTTAGCAGTAGCGCGGCTTGACACGCGCTACCGCTATACCTACTTAGTAGTAGTGCTTTCCTTACCAGCGCTACTGCTAAGTGCTTTAGCAGTAGCGTTTTACTATCCAGAGGTAAAGAGTGCTACTACTATATTTTATCATATCTTTTTTTTCTTGCGTAGTTGCGATGTTTTTGTACAGGTTTTCAACAGTATTCAAATCATATCATAAACATGCAATATGCTCATCATATCATACACATAATAGTCTCATCATATCATCCAACACAAATCATGTCATCACATCATAATCACGATATAGCTATACAAGTTACATGACATGTCTCATCATACATAATGTAGTACTTATTGAGGCGTCGGTTTGTATCCCTCTCTTGCACTAGCGTGAACCTAAACTAACTACTGGCTATCGCTTGGAAACCGGTACACCTGGGCCTGACACTCCGGCCACTTGTCGTATACTCCTGGCGTAGCACTTCTTCGCCATCGATGATCTATGCACATGCATCGTCACATGATTTGATGATATGCAACATATATAGTTGAGCAACAGAAAGAGATAGACTTGGCAAAAATATAAGCAACATATCATAAGCATAAATAATAAAGTTCATCGTACCCAAAAATGCCCTAACCAGAGTGACCTTCGCTAGTTGAGGAGGACGGTTTAATTACATCACAAATAAAGTTTCGTCGTCCATAACTCAAAGTTTCGTCATGGAGAAAGTATGGACTAAACGGACACTTTGTCATATATCGTCAATCACTCCAACATGTCGTGCCATCCATCCAAGTCAGGGAGATAGTCCCTGAGCGCAATGAAAGGCTTTAGGTTGAGACGTTGAGCCGATACGCGTGTTCGGACGTCTCCCCGCGACATTTGCCCTTCTTCGTAGAACATCCCTGTTTTTTCAATGACCTCCTTCATGATGATTTGGGAAAGTTCACGCTGGATGTGATAGAACTCAGCTCCAAATCGATGATCCAGTATATCTCCTAGGTTCTTTGCCCATTGCAGAATATGGGCATCGCCGGATCTAGGTGACATGTGAAGGTTCTGCTGATACCATCTGTACTCCAGCATGTGGTGGAGGACATAGAATCCATCACTAAGAGTATCACTCGGTTGCTGGATGCAGCAGAAGTCGGTCTTATGGCCAAAGGCGGGCGCGCAGTTCCTTGTCTTCCTGGTCTATCTCTCCATCCCGTAGGCCATAGCTCAAGATAGCACTGTCGAGAACAGACTTGATGTGGGTGTAATCCTTTTTCTTCATGTTCTTCGACAGGTCCAAGTAAAGGGCGTGGGAGAATCAGGGGTAAAGAATGATGAGGACGGCGCGCCCGTCGCTGCGCAAAATAAGTACACCTCAAATTAGCCTCCATGCATGCAAATGAATGATTGAAATCAAAGGAAAGATATATGTAGATGACTTACATGGGATGATAAGGCACAAGAATCGTCTCCTTCTCCTTATTGGCGACCATGAAATCAGCGATGTAGTTCCTCGCGTATTCACGGTGCTCTGGGCAGACTACCAAGAAGCCCTCGTGCATGAAGTATGGGTCAGCGACACAAATATAAGGTATCTGCTCAATCATGATGATGTGGTTCATGTGCAAGGCAAAAAGGCAGACAAACATAAAGTCCAGCTTTTTCAAGTGAAACATGTCGAAGATGTAATCGAATCGAAGGAAGAACTTTTCCGCGGGGAATGTGTTGATGTATGACCTTTGTTGCGGCACGTTAACCATGTACAACGGGTATCCTGGATTTTCCGAGGCGATCAGGCTTTTCTCTCTCTGCAGCACATCATCATGAAGACTCCTTAGATCGTCGTATATGGCCTCTACCGCTGCCTTAGGTAGGATCGGATCACCGGGGATATGACATTTTGCCGCACCGGGGATAGGTATACGATCTTGAACCCGAAGCTGCTAAGGCGGCTGGATCATAGAAGAAGCTTTGTTGCCTTTCCTCGATCTCTTCCTGTGCTTCTTTCCTACTGGAAGTGGGCCTATAATACATTCATCCTCCGGCAATTCAGGCACCAACTCATCACGCTCAAACCCTGAGTACTCATACTGCTAAGCCATCAATCCTCTGTCGTCAGAGGCGCCGGTATTGAGATACTGTAGAGGGTCATTGTCATCCTTGTTGATGGCATCATGCATTGCTTCTTCGATGGCAGCGACGTCATCAGCCAGTAATGGAGCCTCTTCATCACCCGGCACAACAGGCGATGCTAATTGGGTAGGTGGGGTGTTGGTGTTCATACCTTGTTGAGGCTGTTTGGTCGTGGGTGTGCTCCCGACCGCCTCTAGACAAAGCAGACTCTTCGGCCACAACAGGACCCAACGCTTGCAATCGCCAAGCCGCCGCGGGGTCTTGTCATCATCTCCTGCTAGTGCTACCGGAGGAGCCAAATTCTCATGGCCCGGTTTGACACTGGCCACGGGAACCTTGAAGATGTCGGGGGGATCGGCCGGTTGTGGAACAATTGTTCTTTCGGCTGCATTATCGTCGCCTTCCCCACGTCCACCTTCTGGCCACTAATGGTGTACCGTATGGTGCACGGGGTTACGTCGGCCTGCAAAGACATGTCTGCGACGTGAGACATCCGAAAGGCAATGGAAACGGGAGATTATACATATATTGAAGAGGACCGGTGTGACAGGTACGGTGCGGGAGCCGGGGCAGAGTAGGTGCGGGAGCTGGTGCAGGAGTAGGTGCGGGAGCCGGTGCAGGAGTAGGTGCGGGAGCAGGTGCGGGAGCCGGTGCAGGAGCACGTGCAGAAATCGGTGTTGGTGCAACGCTAGTCGAGCTGCTCCCCAAGAAGTGGAAAAGGGGAAAGTCTGCTGCATCCTTATTTGGATTTTGCTTGGTCCAACTGATGATAGCCGGAATCAAGACACTATACGAAGCTCCAACCTCCTCTTTTGCCGCAGCTACCGCTGCCTTGACTGTCTCAGCTGATTTCTTATCAACCGCAATCGCAACCTTCTTGTCGATGTTTTCTTCATTTAACCTTCGTCTTTCCTTTCTCTCCTCTGTGGTCTCACGATAGTATTCCTTCCACGTGGCGCCGTCTCCGATGCCATGCACGCGTCCATACGATGGCCGAGTGTCCACCAAGAGTCCTTTCAATATGTTTAAGGCCCGGTTGAATGGGGTGTCCCACTTGGACCTCGCCAACGCCTCAGACGGTGAGTCACTTTTGGCCGCAATCCTGTGCTGCTCTTTCTGCAAAAGTAACAAGGATCTTTTACAAATATGACTAAACATGCAGTCAAATTGATCAGAAGCTAAAATTAGGGGTAAATTAAAAATTACCAGCAGCCTCATGAACTCCGTCGTGACCGCGTCTATCTCGAAAACCTTCTTGACTGGGTCCCAACGGAACCGGACCCTGATGATGTCACGCTCCCGCGGGACGGTGAACTCCACCAAGGGGTCTGGGATGCCTAGACTTTCATGTTTCGTGTCCTCCTTGGCCCATATGGACCTCTTCCCCGCATAACCATGGCTTCCGAGGTGGTGGAACCCCATGTTCCTCTCTGGGATTCCCTTCATGTACTCTAACTTTTCTTTGGCAGCTTCTTTAATGCAAGCCGCCTTGAATATTTCAAACTGCTCTTCCGCAATTGTCGGATTATCCTTTACAATCTCGGAGTAGGGTTCCTTTTTGTCGATGATCTTATGTTTCACCCTTACTTTCGAGGCGGACAACGCACCGCTAAACTTGCTCATGGCGCGTTTGTTTTTTTCTTCTTCATTGTCGGGTCTTTATCTGGATCAATATATTTGATTTCAACCCGGCCCGGGAACAAGAATACTTACTACATCTAGTTAGGAGGGACTGCTTCATATTTGGTATCTTCTTTAGTTTCTCATCGTTGATGGTGGCGGTTACCCGTAGGATGCAGCCTATTTGATTGTCGTAGCACGTGCGTGCTTCCCCAGGCTCTTTTGGCTCAAAATTGTCGTCGTCCACCTCCGTGACCACCAGTCTATTAGTGATGAGCTGGTTTGGGCGCTGTTACCTCTTTGGTTTCGGTTCTATACCGGCTTCGCCGGTCTCGGTGCCGGTCTGGGTGTCAGCGCCAATCTCGGCACCGGTTTCGATGTCGGCCTCAATCTCGGATGTGACAGGTGGGCCCTGCAACAACCATTGCTCGTCGAGAAGGTTCAAATAAGCATCTGCCGCCTCGTAGACATTGCAATCACCAGAAGCATGTCCTTCATTGTTGCTAGCCATGTTTGCTATGATTAAATCTAGTCAATTAATTCTAGACCTAATAAAATGAATAGTGACATAAAAAAGGACTATGTTTTGTAGGAACGTTGATTCATTCCCGGTGCAGCAAATCTCGGGCACTCGATATGTCCTAGTTTGTAGCACAAGTCATGCCGAAATTCACGGAAAATTTTAGCATGTCCTTTGCTAAAAAGTGGACAAATCGAGCACCTGAAATTGGCCGGAACGGAAATGAATCAACATTCCGGCAAAACATAGGCCACTCGGCTTCATTCCCTGGAAACAACAAAAGGCCACTTGGGCACAATCGAACCACTTCAATGTTGCATATAATAGGACTACTTAAGAACATGTATATGACCAACTACAACAGTAGAACCACTTCCAATTTGCATCTCCTAGTGTTTGACACTTCAAGAAAATCTAAACAAATCTCATGCTCTCTCAAACTCAATTCAAAAACCAAATATAGATGGATGAACCCTAGAAACCTAGAACCTTTACATATTTTTGTCCTAATAAAAGTTATGTCCTAATAAAAATTATGAACCCTAGAACTCAATTTCTGTCCTAATAAAAACTATGAACCCTAGAACTCAAATTATGTCCTAAATTTTTGTCCTAATAAAAATTCACTAAAAATTAAGAACCTACTGAACTTGCAGCACTAATAGAAATTTATATTTTTATACTGATTTTTTCTCTAAACTAAATCCTACTACCCTAGTTAACATATAGTTAAACCTTACTTTCCTAACATTTGTAATTAAACCCTATAGCCCTAACCCTACTGGACTAGTTAAGCATATACAATTTTTTCCTAAAAATTATATTTAGTTAACTACTGAACTAAATTTTACTCTAAACTAAACCCTACTGCCCTAATTAACATCTAGTTAAACAAACTCAATTAAAAAACTAAACCCTATTGAACTAATTAACATCTACATTATCTACTACTTAACATCTACTATTACCCTAACTAAAAAATATCTACTATTAACCCTACTGCCCTAATTAACTAGTACCACCACTACTACTAATTAACATCTACTACTACTATAAAAAATATTATCTATGAACCCTACTACTAATTAACATCATCCACTACTAATTAACATCTACTACAACTACTAATTAACATGGCAGGAAGAATAGGCAGAGAGAGAGGAGGGATGGGGATTACAGAGAGGGGAGAGACGGTGGCGGGGAGGTGCTCGGCGACGGAGGCAGGGCGGCGAAGGCGCGCGGCTCCGTTGGCGGAGAGGGAGGCAGTGGCGGCAAGGGTGGCGAGGAGCGGTCAAGGGAAGTAGTGGCGACGGAGGCAGGGGCGTCGAGGGCGCACGGCCCCGGTGGCAGCTATGGCGCGCGGCTCCGGTGGGGCAGGGCCGGCGAGGGAACGACGACGGCGAGGGAGCAGGGGCGAGGGAGAGGCAGCGATGGAGGAGATCGATGGGGAATTGAGGGAAGGACTTAGCAAAATTTTGAGCCCGCGCGGGGTTAAGTCAAAATAGCAGTAGCGCTGGTACGAAAAAGCGCTATAGCTAAGTTAGCTACAGCGCTTTCTACCAGAAAGCGCTACTGCTATAGTAAGCAGTTATTTATTTTCCTTTTTCTTTTGCTTTTATCTAAGGAATGTAGCTATAGTGTGTGCACGTAAAACGCACTACTTCTACGGTAACTGTAGCGCTTGTAAGAACAAGCGCTACTGCTATGCCTTTCTCCTTGATTTTTTTTCTTTTGTTTTTTTTACATTTTCTTTTTTTATTTCTCCTTTTTCTACTTCTTTCATTTTCATTTACTTTTCTATTTCTTTTTCATTTTATTTTCTTTGTTTAGCGGGAGGCAGTGTGAGAATTATAGTAGTAGTGATTTTAGCTGGAGATGTGCTACTGCTACGACCATAGCTGTAGCACGCTTTGTTGACACGCGCTACGGGTAAGTAGTAGTAGCGCTTTGTTCTAACCAGCGTTACTGCTATGCCTATGTGTATAAGGGTTTTCCTAGTAGTGCAAACAAGCATAGAATAAAAGGAAATTTCATTTATTGAAGTTATGCCAAATGTTGTTTGGTCGAGTGGTTGGTGCATGTCAGCTCTCTGGTTCAAATTCCTAGGGCACCCTTTTTATAGGGAAACACCCGGCCTCACAAGGTTGGTGGCACGCATGTGTCGATAGCCTCTATGATCGTTGGATCCGAATTTGATCCGATGGCGCGCAACACGACTCTCTCCTACACAACCTGACTCCTGAGCGCAACACACATCAAGTTGCAAACATGGGTCATGGCTGATATTTTGGGTTGCTTAGGTCCATCAACTGATCGGTATGCTCGCTCTGCCGCCACGAGTGTTTGCCACGTACTCCTTTCTATTGGCGAAGAAAGTGAGTAGTCCTCCTTATCTTCTCGCTTGTCTTTTTATTTCTCCAAACTCATTGGGAGCTCGATATGGAGGAGTTGGTGGGCTATTGCGGGACAATGAAGGTAATGCATGGTCATACTGCGGCTGTTGGTGATCCAGTGTCGCGATCTTCAAAGGCGGCATGGCCTGACTGGGTGACCAAAGAAGCGGGAGTCGGTGAATGGTCATGGACGGCGGCAAGGTCGACATCTGACTCGGACCTATCGTGCAACGACATGGGTGAGTGTTTTTCAAGTATTCTTTAGGGAGCCTTCGAGTTTAGCGTGGGGGTAGCGAGACGGTGACGTTGATGCTCTCCCACTCTTTTCTCATTCCATTGGTGTGTGTACCATCGGTGATGGATGTGTGAAGCCGTGTCTTCGGCGGGTCTTCCGGGGTACAGCCGGTTTAGGTTTTTGATGGATCTGTGTGGATTCTGCCGACGTTAGTGGTCCTCAGAGTTTCTGCAAATCCTTGTCGATGTTTTCTTCTTCGGGGTGGCGGTAGCTTTGCAGATGGTTGTCGTGGGTGTCTCCTAGTCTGCATCAATGACTTCTTAACCTGCTTCTACAAGTTCCTGGGTTTAAAAAAGTTTGCTCCGCCGCGGCGGAAGCCCAGAGGCAACATTGAGTTATGCTCACAGCCTCGCCGATGGATGCAGAAGAAAAAAGACTTCGGCACCCCAAAAATTTTAATGTAATTTTATCTTTTTGTATGAGTGTGTTTACAAGGATCTACGATACTTAATATATGAATGAGGGCCTTTTCGAAAGAAAATAACACTCCAAGAAAAATAGTGGCACGTCATCCTGTCTCTAAACTCTGTTTGTCGTTGGCACTCGGCATCGCGGCGGAGAGGATAACACCCACATGGCCACGAGCCTGCCCTGCACCCAGTCGACAAACACCCACCCACATTTCCGCTAGCGGACCCACTATGGCCACAGCTCCATCCAAACGCCAGGTCCACGCGACGTATCACCATATCCACAACTCCATGGACAACCGCCTACACCTCCCAAACCGTACCCCGCCACGATTCCCCGTTTCTGCCCGGTCTCTTCCCGCCACTCGCCGCAACCGCAACCGCAACCCCCATGCGCGTCCACGCCGCCCACCTCCTCGTCCCCGCGCCTCCCACGCCCCGCCGCCATGCCACCCTCCGGTTCGCCGTCTCCGCCGCGGCGACATCGGTGAACGTGAACCAGGCCGACAAGCAGGCCGTCATCGTCGGCGGCGGGCTCGCGGGCCTCGCGGCGGCCACCCACCTGGCCTCCCTCTCCGTGCCGTTCACGCTGCTGGAAGCCTCGGACCGCGTCGGCGGCCGCGTCGCCACCGACGAGGTCGACGGGTACCTGCTCGACCGGGGCTTCCAGATCTTCCTCACCGCGTACCCGGAGTGCCAGCGCCTCCTCGACTTCCAGGCGCTGCGCCTCCAGCCGTTCTTCCCCGGCGCACTCGTATATATCGGCGCCGGCGAGGGCGGGTCGCCGTTCCACATGCTCTCCGACCCGTTCCGCTTCCCCATCCGCTCCCTCTCCTCCGTCTTCTCCCCTGTCGGCACCCTTCCCGACAAGCTCCTCGTCGGCATCACCCGGCTCCGCGCGGCCGCCACCCCGGACGACGTCATCGTCTCCTCGCCGGAGACGACCACGGCGACGCATCTGGAGAAGCTCGGGTTCTCGCCGTCCATCGTGGAGCGGTTCCTGCGGCCGTTCCTCGCGGGGATATTCTTCGACCCGGCGCTCGACACGTCGTCCCGCCTCTTCGAGCTCGTGTTCAAGCGCCTCGCCCTTGGTGACAATGCCCTGCCGGAGGCCGGCATCGGCGCCATCGCCGGGCAGCTCGCGGACCGCCTCCCCGCGGGCTCCGTTCGCCTCAACGCCCGCGCCGCCGCCGTCGACCCGTCATCCGGCGTGACGCTCGACACCGGCGAGACCGTGTCCGGCGAGCTCGGCGTCATCGTCGCGGTCGAGCAGCCGGAAGCCGAGAAGCTCCTGCCGCAGCTACCTACGAGACCCAAGAACAAGAAGGCGGCCGAGAGGAGCACCGTGTGCCTCTACTTCTCCGCGGACCGCGCGGCGGTGCAAGAACCCGTGCTGCTCCTGAACGGGTCGGGCAAGGGGATCGTGAACAACATGTTCTTCGCGACCAACGTGGCGCCGTCGTACGCGCCGGCGGGGAAGGTGCTGGTGTCCGTGTCGCTCGTGGGCTCCTTCGCCGGCCGGGAGGACGCGGAGCTGGCCGGTGAGGTTGTCCGGGAGCTCGGCGGGTGGTTCGGGGCGGGGGAGGTGGCGTCGTGGGCGCACCTGCGGACGTACCGCATCGGCTTCGCGCAGCCGGACCAGACGCCGCCCACGGAGCCAACGGGGCGGGACCCCAGGATCGGCGACGGCGTGTACGTGTGCGGTGACCACTGGTGCTCCGCCACGTTCGACGGCGCGATGGTGTCCGGGAGGAGGGCGGCCGAGGCCCTGGTCAAGGATGGAGGGCTGTCCCAATCCTTGAGCTGAGGAAAATGGCTTCTGTCCGCTAAGATTTCCATTGTTCTTACTGTTCGAGGCAAGGCAAAAGGCACGTCCGAGCACATATCTGGTTTATGTAAATGTTAGTTCGTGTATTAAATTCTTCTGAAAGGCGATACATCTGTACTCGAAACTCAAAACAGACAGTTAATTTTGGCTATATATTATATTAAAAGGAGTTTGGAACTTTTGGTCTCTCTACACCACTATGATGCACACACATATTTTTTCCATCAAATTTACAAGAAGTCCTGGCGAATCCATTGATAGAAGTAGGGAAGAGCGAGTACAGGTGAACGACGCATGACACGGACGCAAGAGATATGATGATCGGAGCAGAGGAACATGGGATGCTTAGCCCAAAAAGAAAAAAACACGGCTAAACTCGCCACCCTGGGACGCAGCCCAAACCAAACCAACAAGACGACCGACATCTTCGAACCGCCGAGGACACCGCGAGCAAAACAAGACGACGCCTTCACGAAGGAGAACGACGCCGGGGCGCCGTCACCGTCCGATCCACAAAACCGAACCTAGGGTTTTCCCTGATGCTCGAAGAGGGGCACAGATAGCAGCCATGGCAGTGCCTCCAAGAAGAGGACGGCACCCGGGTGTCGCCGCTGCCAGCGTCGAGAGGTCGAGCAAGGATTTCACCCTGGCCGAGTCTGAGCAATCCCAAGCCGTCGGAGCAAATCAAAAAAGAGGAAGTCGAGTCGGAGGCCGGGTTGCCATCGCAACAGGCGCTGCCAGAAGAACGAGCTACGGAGCAGGCGGAGGGGCGAAGGAGCATAGAGTTGAGCGGGGTAGGCAGTCGAGGATGCAGGGGGGGTGCGACGGTGGCCGAAGACCCGGACGAGCCAGGATCTGGATAAGGAGCGCAGATCCGGGCCGCCAGGACCGGAGCCGCAGGGACACCCGGCGAGCCAAGGAGCCGGAAGGGGACGTAGTCCAGGAACACGCCGGAGTCTTAGCCACACGGGGGTGGATGCCAGCCAACCAAATACAGGGGGTGGTTGCGGAGCTGTAGAGATGCCGACAAGCCAGAGGAGACGGAAGAAGACGCAGCTCGAACGCGGGCAGCGCCGGATCTGGAGCCGCTCCGGACAGCCATGGACACAGGAGGAGGGCGCATGTCCATGGTTGCCGGGGCCGAAGTTGCACCTGCAGGGTTGGGGCGAAGCGGCATGCTGGCGTGCCACACACCGAGGACCACCGACACGTACCACCGCCCCGGACATGGCCGCAGCACCGGGTGGGGGGCGTTGGGGCGGATTGGGGCGGAGGGATGAGCGCCACCGCGGCGCCCCTAGGGCCAGCCGAACCAGCCAGCCCCAGCCCCGTCCTCCCGGGATCCGGCGCCGGCAGCAGCAGGCGTGTTGTCGACCGCCACGGATCTGGCGGGGGAGAAGGAGGGAGGGCCGAGGACGCGTTTGGCGAAGGTGAGGGGTAGCCGGAGGCCGAGGGGAAGGGCGGGCGAGGGCTGGGGAGGATGGAGTCGGCGGAGGCACGCCGGCCTGGGAGCTCGGCGGAAGCCGGCCGGAATGGCCGGGAGTCGGGCAGGCGAGGTGCCCCGCCGCCACCTTCCTGTGAGGCGGCGTGGTTTCGCCGGCCGTTCCTCCGGTGGCGGCGAGAAGGTGGCGCAGGATGGGAGGGGCCGCGGCGGCGCGGCTAGGGTTCCCCCGCCGCCACCAGGGGAGGCGACGCAGGGGTCGTGGGAGGTCATTAGATAGTTTCTATCACCAATTTACAAGAAGTCAACATCTAGTCCTTCATCTTTTTTTGCCAGCATTTAATCCCTCGTGTCTCAAAACCAGAGATATTTCGTCCAAACAAGAAATGCGAGGAAAACCACGTGTCACTGGTTCTCTCTCTCGCTCTCTCTAAAGTGGTGAAATTTTCTCGAGCACCTTGTGTGCGCTCGCCCAGCACAACAATGACAATGGAGGACTTCGCGAGGCTCTAGCTGGTGCCACCACACCTGCGGCCTCGCCTCCGCTTCGTGCCACTGTCGTTGTTGTGCGTGGATGGGACGGCACCGAGTCACAAGCTCGAGCTAACGAAGGCCATGGAAGGGCTCGCTTGTTGAAATAAGCCACGGCGTGTGTGGTCGGATTTATCGGGTGCGTGAGACATGTGGGACGCACTGATACGGTCGGGTTCGTCGAGCGCGATGATGCGCGCGGGACGGACGGGGCGCAACGGAAGTGGCGTATGTGCGTGTGTGGCATATGTGTGCGCATGTGTGCAGTAGCTAGCTAGTTAGCTGCTTGCCGAGTCACTTGGGTCAAGGAGTGAGTTTAGGCCGTAGCTAGTAGTGCATGTGTGGGTTGTTACGTGCATGTAGTTTGCTAGCGGATGCATGCATTGGTAGTTAGCTGGTTAGCCGGCCTGGAGTTAGTGGCCGGTAATGGTGGCCGTGCCGGTTTTTTTATTAATAATAAATAACAATTTTGCATTTCGAAAACTAGTAAGGTAAGTTAGAATTTTGAAAAATAGGAAGGACGCCATCAATAGTAGCGTCCAGGACTGGTCGCTGTTGCAAACCACGTCCACACCTGGACGCTATTCTTAGCAGCGTCCAGTGTTTGGTTCAACCTGGCCCAGGAAACTCCTTGCTTTCGTCCGACCTAAGGGAAACTCTGACGCGAATGCAGATTTTGTTTGTTCTTTGTATATTTGGATTCGTCAGGGGGATGTCAATGTTTGTTTTTGTCTGCGGTCTGAAGATGCGAGAAACACAGACGAACGCATTTCATATTTATGCTGGATTTCACAATTTTCTTTTAAAATAAAACTGCCAGCAGAAGTCAAATTTACATTAATTAAAACTAAAAACTATTAAATGAAAATATTAGAAAAAACAGTCTGGGGCGAGCAGTAGATCTAGGCATGGTCGTTGTCCTCCTCCTCCTTGGTCAGGTCGATGTAGAATGGCGTCTCCTTCCACGGGAACGCCTCCTGGATGGCTGCAGTTTCGCCGCTTGCTGCGCCACCAGTTGCTGCTTCTCCTGCCGCTCAGCCTTCATCGCATGCTCCACATCCTGCCGCTCGTCC
>NC_041383.1:177187951-177205878 GCF_002162155.2 Triticum dicoccoides
CTCGTCCACGACCATGATTGCCCAAACAACGGTCATGGCTCCTCCTCCACAGGCTTGGGCACGGGCGGTGCTGGTCGCGGTGGGGGCATGTTGGCTTCCACTCCGGACGCCGATTCAACCAGCGTGTGTGCAAGGCTAGGCCACCTGGCGAGCTCCTTGCACTCGGACTCCTCGATGGACCTCCTTGTGGCCTCCTTGAGGGCTACAATGTAGGCCTCCTAATCCCTTCCCCCCTTAACCATGACCGGCAGTGATGGTGGAGCAGTGAGTGCGCGTGGTTCACGGGGTGCACCCTTGAAGCATGACCGACAATGCTGGTCGTGCTCGGTGGCGAACCATGCGTCCTAGTTCGGCGAATCCACCATGTACGTTGGGTCGTGGCGAAGGTCATCTAGGAGTAGAGCACGACACTCATGGATTTCCATCAGTTGTGTGCGGCCTGAGTCCGGCACGATCGGCACTGGAACCCTATCGAGGTTGAGGTGCCACCGATGCGGCAGGTTCACGTTGGGCTGCGACACCGGCACACCATGCTTCCAGAAGTGCTGGCAATAGTGCACCGACACATAGAGGCAAAAGCGCGACCGCCGACTCAGGATCAACTTATCTGTTATCATAAACTAGCCAGTTACCAATTTTATTGCCCAAAAATAACAACCTAGTCACCTATATAATGTACACTTGTAACCATTGAATAAATTGTACAGAAGACCAAACAAAAAAGATTCAACAAGGCCATGGAACTATTCACATGCTCCAACCATAGGTCAAGTGGATGATCCTAATGATGAGTGAATGACCCTAATGGAAAGCGGCTTGTGAGACGATGTTTGCTCCTCTGATGATTGGTGATGTCCGTGTTAGAGCTTGATTTGATGGCTGCAAACGTATTAGCGTATATAGGTCATGAAACCTCTATCTATCAGAAAAAAACAACTCGGTTGAGCCCAAATCAGAGCACCAATCGAAGGGCATGACTGGACGCCATCTTTACTAGCATCCATGCCTGGACGCAATTAGCAATAGAGTCCATCCTGGACGTTATTATTCCTCGCGTCCTTCCTATTTGTAAAATTTCCACCGACCCTTTACCAGTTTCAGAATTACAAAATTATCATTTACTATCAACAAAAAAATCGAGTGGCCGTGTGATGCGTGCGTGGGGTCATGCATGCTTGGCCGCTGCGTCACCTCGAGTATAAAGGCCAGGCGATGAAGTACGAGAGTTTTGATGCTCTAGGAATAGTAACGGGGCTGTGTGTGCAGCCGGGTAAAACTCCTGTGTATTGTGCTCATTCTTCTCCTACCTCTAATCCTGAGTGAGAGAGAGAGCTGCAACAACATCGCTGCACCACTCGGTGCGTTCCCCGCAGCATCAGCGACATACACTGCAGCGACGACCACATGGGCGACATGCGGCTCGTACACAGTACGACCACCTGCAGCACCTGTACCACGTCGATGTGCTCTTTCTCCCATTCCGTCTGCGCTGCTACCCATTTGGCAATGCCGAAATTTTTTCAACCATGTTCCCTTCCAGCCGTTGTGACGCCCACAATGCCACAACCATCCTATCTTGCTCCAGCCGCCCGAGCCCGCCCAGCGTCAACACCGTTGGTCCGTGCAGCCGGTTGTAGATGTCATCGTTTGGGAGGTGATCATACACTAGCAGGCTTGCCCGCCATCCTCACTCATCAAACTGCACAACAGGTTCACCACATTCACGTGCCGGATCTAGCTCAGCGTGCCCACCTCAGCTTCACCACATTCACCTGGCATGGTCCATACGGGGTGGCTGGCAGAGCTCACACACGGTGCGGCGGGCGCTTCCCTGGCGCAATGAGGTTGGGCTCCACTGTGGAGAGCTTCGTGTTCGGGCACCTGCTCATGATGCTCCCGTTCGTCCTCAACGAGGCCCTCCTCGCGCGCTCCATGATAGACAAGGGGGTGGGTGTCACTACAATATTCCATAACATTTTGGCTCGAACTTAAATATTTTTTGTCACAAAAACATGTCTCATCATGGATGTGTCGGGTACTTATTTCTATGACAAAAATGTTGGAAATGTGAGTAATTTACCAAATAATTTTTGCTAATGGAAATACTAGATAAAGCATGACTAAAATAGCAAATATAAAGCAAGTCATGCAATTTGACAGAGAGAAGGTAAACATCGTCTGCATATATGAACTTGAGCTAAACACATCTAGAACAGACACTAGATGAAGTTGGTTATACGACATAGAACCTAATATACGTAGGGCAGCAACTAGAGCCAAGAACTGTAGCAGGACTTGTAACAGAAAGGAGAAGAACACGTACTGCACAGCAACAGTAGAAGCGTTGGACTTGGGGTCGGTGTCCTCGCCTGCCATGTCGTCGAGGAGGTCGTCGACGTCGGGAAGTAGTCGTCGGAGTCCGGGACGTCCGTGACGAAGAAGCCAGTAGTCGCGCAGAGCGCTCCCCAAAAACCTTATCACCCTTCTCCCGTACAGGACTCAAAAGGTGCGGTTTTGGAGGCCTACTGTCCCGACTCGCGGTGCACGCCACAAGCCGGGATGAGGAAGACAGCAGCAGCGCAGAGATTGGAACTATGTGGCGAGAGGAAGAGGACCTTCTGATGTGTCTCTCTAGAGACGAGCGACCTCTCTTATATAGGCACATGAGAGGGACGCGAACAGGCTGTGGCGGGAGGTGAAGCAACGGAGGGAGACGAAGTGAACAGGCAGCACGCGAAGAGGCGCGCAGTTTGTATTCATTATCCACTACCGCAAAAAATTTTCAGCTCCCAAGTGACCTTTCGTATACCCATAGTGCGTGGCAAAAATTAGACATCGACTCGGCTCATTCCCGCAACCCGCGGCGCGGCGCGTCGCGTCGTGGCGGGCGGTGAAGGAGGAGCGCGCGTGGATGTCCCTCTTGTTCTCATGCTCATACAAGTAGGGAAAGAACCTCCCTTATAAGGAGGTCCAACTCCCACTAAACTAGCAATGTGGGACTAAACTTTAGTAGTATCCCTTGCCTTGCATAAATGGGCTGAGTGGGCCTCTAGGATTTATTAAGAATTTTTGAAATACTTATTGGACAGCCCAAAATAGACTAAATTCCAGCAATCCCCCACCAGATCCCAGAGGCACACAGAAATTTGCCTTTCGTTCCAAAACACTGTTTTATATACTGGTACTGCAGTGGAGATTGTTAAGTTGAACTTTCACCTAGAACTCTATGCTACACTAGTAAGCAACTTGAACAGTGGACTGGGCCTTGAACTGCAAGTTTTCTGCGAATTTAGCTTCACATAAAGCCTTGATCGATACGTGACTACCGTGGGTCTTCCCCGCGGGTGGAGCTTATGCGTCATACTCCGTGACCTTTCATGAGTTTACTAGAGAGAACCCTACTCTCATAGATTGCGACGTTTGACAATCAAACTCATATAGGTGTGTTCTTCAAAAGATGTTCTGCAGGACAACATCTCTGCTTCAAAGAGCCACTTAGAACACATTAAGATATACATCAACCTGCCATGCAGATTAGGAGAGTATTGCATCTTCATGGAGTGGTATTTTTAACAGTAAGGATACTCTCCTCCCAGTTGACCAACAGCTTGTCTTCCACATCTAATTCACGGGATCTCCGATCACAAAGAATAGGTTACCACTGTGAACAACTCATATTGTGGGTCTCATACCTATCTCCCTCGATGCATTATCTATCACATTACGTGATAGACCCTTAGTGAAAGGATCTGCCAAATTTTTAGACGTTTGGATATAATCCAATGTAATAACTTCGGAGTTTCTCATTTTTCTGACAGACTTTAACCTTCTCTGAACGTGTCTTGATGACTTCATGTTATCCTTTGAGCTGTTCACTTTCGTGATCACAGTTTGATTGCCGCAGTTCATAAGGATACCCGGTACAGGTTTCTCAACAACCGGCAAGTCATTCAAGAGCCGCCGAAGCCAATCTGCTTCGACCGTAGCTGTATCTAGTGCTGTGAGTTCTGCTTCCATTGTTGACCTCGTTAAGATGGTCTGCTTGCAAGACTTCCAAGAAACAGCGCCACCTCCATGAGTGAATATATATCCGCTCGTGGACTTTATCTCATCAGCATCTGAGATCCAGTTTGAGTCACTATACCCTTCAAGCACCTTTGCGTGCCCAGTGTAGTGAATTCCATAATTAGCAGTGCCTTTCAAATAACGCAAAACTCTCTCTAGAGCTTTCCAATGCACATCTCCTGGTTTTGAGACAAACCGGCTCAGTTTGCTGACAGCAAAAGAGATGTCAGGTATTGTAGCACTGGCTAAGTACATAAGCGAGCCAATAATCTGAGAATATTTCAATTGGTCTCTAGCAATTCTTCGATTCTTTCGAAGCAACACACTAGCATCATATGGTGTTGGAGAGGGCTTGCAGTCACTGTAGCCAAAGCGACTCAAGATCTTTTCCACATAGTGAGATTGAAGCAATGTAATCCCACCATCATCGCCTCTCAACAACTTGATGTTCAGAATGACATCAGCCACTCCTAAATCCTTCATCTCAAAACAGCGAGATAGGAAATCCTTGACTTCCTTAATAACATTCAGATTTGTTCCGAAAATCAGTATGTCATCAACATACAAGCAAAGCATAACTCCCTCGCCCCCACCATGGCGATAGTACACACATTTGTCAGCTTCGTTCACAACAAAGCCTGCAGCTGTTAAAGTTCTTTCGAACTTCTCATGCCACCGTTTGGGTGCTTGCTTGAGTCCATACAAAGACTTCAGCAACTTGCACACTTTCCCTTCCTGACCATCTATTACAAACCCATCTGGTTGTTCCATATAAATTTCCTCATCCAACTCTCCATTTAGGAAAGTAGTCTTAACATCCATTTGATGAACGAGAAGACCATGTGAGGCAGCTAGTGAAAGTAGAACTCGAATAGTGGTCAGTCGAGCCACAGGTGAGTAAGTATCAAAGAAGTCTTCACCTTCCTTTTGGGTATAACCCTTAGCCACGAGCCGAGCCTTATACTTTTCGATAGTACCATCAGGCCTAAGCTTCTTCTTGAATACCCATTTGCATCCTATAGGTTTGCACCCATAATGACGATCAGTTATCTCCCAAGTTTCATTCGCCAAGATGGAATCCAACTCGCTACGAACCGCTTCCTTCCAGTAGTCAGCATCTTCCGATGCATAGGCCTCCGAAATAGAACTAGGAGTATCATCTATGAGATACACAAGAAAATCATCACCAAAGGACTTTGCTGTCCTCTGTCTCTTGCTCCTAGTAGGAACTTCATTGTTCTCCTCCACAGGACTTTCAAAGTGTTCCATCGGAATGGCAGGTTTGGTAATTGTAACTGGTTCCTGATTCGATGAACTAGGCATCTCCTGATTAGATGAGGTAACCATATCCTTCATGGGAAAGATATCTTCAAAGAAAGTCGCATCATTCGACTCCATGATCGTACCGACATGCATGTCAGGTACCTCAGATTTTACAACCAAGAATTTATAGCCAATGCTTGAAAAGCATATCCCAAGAAAACACAATCCACAGTCTTTGGTCCAAGCTTCCGCTTCTTTGGAATTGGAATATTGACTTTCGCCAAACAACCCCATGTTCGCAGATGAGAGAGTTTTAATCTTTTCTTCTCTCATTCCTCGAATGGAGTTATCTCTTTGTTCTTTGTGGGGACTCGATTTAGGACATGACATGATGTCAATATCGCCTCCCCCCCTATGCCTTGGAGAGACCCGATGTGTCTAACATGGCGTTAACCAAATCAATTAGAGTACGGTTCTTTCTTTCGGCCACCCCATTTGACTGAGGTGAGTAGGGAGGCGTCCTCTCATGGATTATACCAGCACAAAAAGCATCAAATTCATTGGAAAAATACTCTCTACCACGGTCGGACCTAAGCCTCTTGATTTTTCGATCAAGTTGGTTTTCCACTTCAGCTTTATAGATCTTGAAAAAGTTAGATTTCAGAAGATACACACGACAGTATCTAGTGGAGTCGTCAATTAACGTCATGAAATATTTCTTTCCACCTTTTGTCAAAACACCATTCATTTCACATAGATCTGAATGTATAAGTTCTAGTGGTGCAAGATTTCTCGTCTCCGCAGTCACGTGAGACTTACGAGGTTGCTTAGCTTGCACACACACTTGACCTTTAGATCCCTTGACAGTGGTGAAACTAGGGATTAAGTTCAACTTTGCTAGTCGCGACATGCAACCAAAGTTAACATGACAAAGACGTGAATGCCACACGTTTAATTCACTATTGTTGCAAATATGATTAACAACTTTATTGCAAATGTCTGATAAGGATAAACGAAACAGGCCTCCTGACTCATAGTCTTTACCAACAAAGGTTCCATACTTGGATATTACAAATTTATTCGACTCAAAGACAAGCTTATAGCCATCTCTACACAGAAGAGATCCGCTAATAAGATTTTTATTGACAGAGGGGACATAATGCATGTTCTTCAGCCGCACGATCTTCCCCGAAGTAAACTTCAGACCGACTGTGCCAACACCACGAACAGAAGCACTTGAACCGTTGCCCATTAGCATGGTTGAAGTCCCTGCGGTCTGATAAGACGAAAACATGGAAATATCACAGCATACATGCACATTAGCACCCGTGTCAATCAACCAATCAGGAGAATGACATACTGAAAGAATAGTGGGAAATATACCATACCCAACATCCTTCATGTCAGTGTCTCCAATGACAACATTAGCGGTCTTGCCGCCTTTCCCAGGATGACGCTTGTCATAGCGATTAGGGCAACTTGGAGCCCAATGATCAGGATCCCCACACACATGACAAACACCTTTCTTCTTGTCATTCTTCTTCTTGAAGTTCATGTCCTGCACAGCCTTGTTCTTCCCATCAAACTTTGCTTTACCATCAAGCTTGCCCTTGTTCTTGAACTTGTGGGACTGGAAGTTTTTCTTCTGTACCGGATTGGCACTAGATCCTCCCTCAATACCTCGAGCATGGTTGTCCTTTGCTTTCGTCTTTTCTTCCACATCAAGAGTACCAATGAGATCCGGAACGGAAAACTCCTGCCTCTTATGCTTCAGTGAGGTAGCAAAGTTCCTCCATGAGGGAGGAAGCTTAGTGATGATACCTCCGGCAATAAACTTGTCCGGTAGGATACAATTGAAGTGCTCAAGTTCTCTAGCAAATGATTGTATCTCATGAGCTTGCTCAACCACGGAGCGCTCTTTAGTCATCCTGTAGTCATAGAATTGCTCCATGATGTACAACTCAGTGCCAGCATCCGAGACCCCAAACTTGGCCTCGAGTGCATCCCACATATCTTTTCCATTATCAATTGACGCATAAGCATCAACTATGTTCTCACCAAGAACACTCAAGAGAGCAGCCTTAAACAAGGTATCTATTTTCTGAAAAGCTTGTGCCTGTTGGGCATCTTGCTCTCCTTCAGGTTTTCCAAGAGTGGCGTCATAGCAACTCATGGTTTGAAACCATAAGACTGCTCTCACGCGCCACCTCTTATAGTGGATACCCTGAAACATAGGAGGTCTCATGGAAGCAGCAAAACCACTTTGGATAAATTGCCTATAATAAGGTTTTTGGATTGTTGGAAATGTGAGCAATTTACCAAATAATTTTTGCTAACAGAAATACTAGATAAAACATGACTAAAATAGCAAATATAAAGCAAGTCATGCAATCTGACAGAGAGAAGGTAAACATCGTCTGCATAAATGAACTTGAGCTAAACACATCGAGAATAGACACTAGATGAAGTTGCTTATACGACATAGAACCTAACATACGTAGGGCAGCAACTAGAGCCAAGAACTGTAGCAGGACTTGTAACAGAAAGGAGAAGAACACGTACGACACAGTAGCAGCAGAAGCGTTGGACTTGGGGTCGGTGTCCTCGCCTGCCATGTCGTCGAGGAGGTCGTCGACGTCGGGGAAGTAGTCGTCGTCGGGGAAGTAGTCGTCGGAGTCCGGGGCGTCCGTGACAAAGAAGCCAGTAGTCGCGCAGAGCGTTCCCCAAAAACCTTATCACCCTTCTCCCGTACAGGACTCAAAAGGTGCGGTTTCGGAGGCCTACTGTCCCGACTCGCGGTGCACGCCGGGATGAGGAAGACAGCAGCATCGCAGAGATTGGAACTGTGTGACGAGAGGAAGAGGACCTTCTGATGTGTCTCTCTGGAGAGGAGCGACCTCTCTTATATAGGCACAGGAGAGGGATGCGAACAAGCTGCGAAGGGAGGTGAAGCAACGGAGGGAGACGAAGTGAACAGGCAGCACGCGAAGAGGTGCGCAGTTCGTATTCATTATCCACTACCGCAAAAACTTTTCAGCTCCCAAGTGACCTTTCGTATACCCGTAGTGCGTGGCAAAAATTAGACATCGGCTCATTCCCGCAACCCGCGTCGCGGCGAGGCGGGCGGAGGAGGAGGAGCGCGCGTGGATGTCCCTCTTGTTCTCATGCTCATACAAGTAGGGAAAGAACCTTCCTTATAAGGAGGTCCAACTCCCACTAAACTAGCAATGTGGGACTAAATTTTAGTAGTATTCCTTGCCTTGCACAAATGGGCTGAGTGGGCCTCTAGGATTTATTAGGAATTTCTGAAATAGTTATTGGGATGCACAAAATAGACTAAATTTCAGCAAAAAAGGTATGACAGAAAATGGGCTTTTCATCCTAGACGGGCCAACAACGCGCCTACATGACGTTTTTTTGGGCATTCCATGACGTAAAAAAATCCTGATAGAAGTAAGAACGAGAATTTTTTGGAGATTTCTCCGCCTCACACGATATACGATGGGGTGGTCGGGAGGGTGGTTTGCGCATTCTCTCGTATGCACGCGTGTGAGAACGATCAAGCCCTTCGCATTACTGAACCCGAATGATCGGTGCAGGACTCGATTGATTGATTGTTGCTCATGCACGGTAGTTTGCAGGCCCGATCGATCGATGTGAGTCTCTCGCCACCCTGCACGTGTGCGCGTGGTGCGACAAACCTGCATATGTGCGAGTCGTTGTGCGCACGGGTAATGTAGGATACCACGATCGGTCAATACACCTACATTACTCTCTCTCTCCTTCCTTCACCCGTTCTTAGTATGTGTGATGTGTGAGTGTATAGTTGCGAGGAGCCCCTAGCGTAGAGTCCAGACCAGTTGGTTGTTGCAAGGAGCCCTCACACGTGATTCGTAGAGTTGATCCAGTCCGTTGCTGCTTGCTCTCTCATAGGAGTGGTTGGGTAACCCCAAGTGTAAGGGTGATATAAACTAGTAATAAGTATTTCTCTTGATTAAGAATCAAGATTTATCAAACCAGTAGAAATACCTCTGCAACAACTAGTGATCAATATCTACATACAACACACAAAATAAACTTGTGTCTAATGATTCAATAAGGTTGTTACTTTTCTTGTTCCTACTAGTTACATGGGTCAAACATATGGTATGGTTGGTATTGTTAAATTAATAAAATAAATAAAATAGAACAACAATAAAGCAAACTAATGATGGTTGTTTTTAAGTGATAAAAATAAAACCTGGGGCCATAGCTCCATTAAATGCATCTCCGCAAACAAGACAAATGTATTTTGATCAACAAATTACAGTTGTGTAGCAATTAAATTACAATATTTATATTATGACTATGATATTGATGGAACAATCTTGTATAGGCCTTACGTCCGTTAGATGTTAGGGAATTTTTAAAAAATAAAAAATTGAAAAGAAAAGTCTGGGAAATCATAGAATGTTTGTGGATTCATAAAAAAAATTATGATTTCAAAAAATGTTCGGGAAATCATAAAATATGCGCATATTTAAAAAAGTCATGATTTTGACAAAATGTATCAGAAATTAAAAATAATTATTTTCAAAATAAGTTTGTGCATTAAAAAATGTTCGTGACTTCAGGAAATGTTCATGAGTTTTTCAAAATGTTCATATAAAGAAATAAATATTAAAAAATTACAAAAAATGGTCATCGATTCAAAAACAATTCGCTTATTACACAAATGGTAAACAAATATTCGTGAAGTTAAAAAAATTGTTCCCAAACTTTACACAAATGTTAGTCGATTCAAAGAAACGTTCAAGAGTTACAAAAAATGTTCATACTTTCAAATAAAAAAGTTTATGAATTTATAAAATGTTCGAGTTTTCTACAAAAAATACTCGTGATTTTTTGTAAAAGGTACTCGATTTCAAGATCATATTCATAATACCAAAAAATGTTCATGATTTCAAAAACTATTAAGGAATTTAAAATATGTCTGTATAAACAAATAAAAGGGAAAGCAAACTTGAAAAAGGAAAAAAAACTATAAAAAGGTAAAACAGAAAGAAAATGGAAAAAACAAAGAAGATACAAGGAAAAAAAAGATAAAACATATATTAAAAAAGAACCTTCCCAAAACCGATGGCAAAATAACCAGAATGCACCGCTATGTCTCTACTACTATAAAAAGCTGAGTTGGTGGTGATGGTGTGTCTGTCATCGTGCATTCACAACCGTCCGATCGATCTGATCTAACGGACACGATGAAATCTGGTCAATTTTGCAAATAGACGCCCGCCACTTCCGTCACATATTTGCAGATAACCCCCTGCCTTTCCCGTTCAGCCCCATGGCCCCCATCTCTTCCCCACGCCCACCTTATCCAATCATCTCAGGAAAGGCATGCCGCCGGCAGCGCTGGAACCGATCTGGCGCGGTGGCTCCCGTTGACGCCGTGTGCCCCCGGAACCTCTCATGCATCCTCTCAGCCACACGGCCCACCAACACCATGGCCCTCTCGTCACCATCTCTTCCACCCCATCCCCATCTTCTCCGATGCCGACCTCGGCAAGCATGCCGGCGACACATCTCCTGCCCCCTCCTCTGCGCATTAGTCCCAGCGCCCAACATCTCCACACCCCCTCCTCCTCGCCATCTCCTCCACCCCCTGTCCCGTCTCCTGCCGCTGACCGCCGCCGGCTATGTGTTGCTTCCTTGGCGGCGGCGTTTCCGCATACTCCTCCTCCTCCTTCCCCACTGTCACTGAAGCGCCCCATGTGGAGGTGCTATGCTTGGCTAGGTCCTTCCCAATCCTCATCCCTCCCACCCGTGCCGCCTCCAAAATTCATTTTTTTTGTTACCCAGAGTTCAATTCGTGCGTCCAGGTCGAACTCTCTAGAAGCCAGTCTTGCAGAGTTGCAGTCCAATATAAATCAAATGGGTAGGCAGATGGGACTCAAGCTGCTTGCACTACACCTCAAGAGCCACACGCTCGTCACGCCAATCTGGAGGTGAATCTCCTTGCTTGTTTTTTGTTAAGCTACTTGGCTACCCGTTTTCCCATGGGACTGGTATACTACAGGCCGTTATGTTTAAGTAGTGATTGTCTGATGCCCTTTTAGGTCAGAAGATAGATGAGGCGAGATCTTCAGAGCCAATATTGTTTTTCACATATGTTCTAAGCAAACAACTAAAAGAAGGGCATACTTATGGTTGACAAATGATTCCATGGCCTATTTGTAGATTCGTGGTGGTGTTGTATGTACACAAATTCATGTTCCCTGTGCATATGTAGCAAAGTGTTCAGTCAAACACGTCTACTTCGTTCTTGTTTGTCCTGGAACCATTTATAAATGTGTTCTCAAGCTATAGTATATATGTTTTTTCGATATATTCATTGCTGCCATTTATCTTCTCATTTAAGTTTGGTGTGCCTAATATACTGGCACACAATGAGCAATGTTGAATCCTTGGAAGAAAGGTAACATAATATATTATTTTGTCTTCTACAGCTGTTCCAAGGAAAGGAGCAGTTCTATTAACGATGGATATGATAATATGTATTGGAAAATGCTCGTCGTCCTGGTAATTTCGGAGATCTGGCATCAGCACAATCGTCTTATCTTTCAAATTTTGTAGTTATCGGCTCCAACGCTCGCATGTCTTGCAATTGCGAAGCCAATGTAAGGAGTCTGATGCGCCCGCTGGCGTGCATTCCTTCAGTGCCTCTCCTCTGGCATCAACCTGAATGACCACGGCAATCGTTGAATGTGAGGTGATCATTGCTTTCAATTCATTTTTGTGTTTATACTGAAGTGATTTGGTGTCTGTTTTGCAGGATAGTTTAACTTGCGAGAAAATACTATTGCATTTTCAAAAAACGATTATGCTTGATCTTATAAGCAATATTGCATTTTAAAAAGTATTTCTCACCAAGGAAGGTAATTATAATAAGCATAAGAATCAGCATGTGATTGTTTTTAGGATAACTGAAATATGCAAAAAAAAAATTGCCAAAAGATCCTGATCTTACTAAGCACAGAGTTCTTGGCTTAAGTACCAGGCAGTAGGTGACTGGTTTTCATGGCGTTACAGCCAAATCTTGCTTTATGTAATGTAAGAAGAGGCTGAAAGTTTGTTCTATTAAACAGCAATCTAATGATATATTATATACAGCAAAGGTTGCCTGCAAGAAGCATTGCCTTCTGTACGTTGAGCATTTGTTTGTATATCTAAGCTCAATAAATTGCGTTTCACAATGACAATTCTGATATGTTGTTAGTCGTTCAGCTTAGCAATTCCACAAGTTGTAGTTCCAGCCAAACATCTAAATACTGAGCTCAAATTGCAGAAAATACTGGGTGTTCAGTACTCGATTTTGGACTATATGTTCACCTATCTCTAGGGTTCCATGATCTCATCTAAAGGATCTTTTTTGCTAACACATACCTTGATGTTGACATCGACAGCAGCAGAGATAATATACGCCATATAATCTTGTAAACATATGTGTAGATCAGTACAAGTACTTTCAGTCTTCCTCCTTGTGAATTAGTCTTTCAAGCTGTGGATGGTCAGGAGTCGCTTGAGCCCTGCAAAGATAATGTTCAAGCTACAGCTTGAGTCAGAATTTGTACGGATACATGAAAATGTGATGTATGCCGAGAAAAGGTCTGTTTGCTATGCAATTCAATTTTTAGCTTGCAATTGCAGTTAGAAGTTCAAACCGCAACTCAAATATGTTGTTAATTTACAGTGAGCATCCACTTGCAGAAGATTTGTGCCTGGATGTGCTAATTGACAGTGAAATGTAGAAATAAGTTGCAACTTTGTAATATCCATCTGATATGTGAAACAAGAATTGTTACTAATTCACAACATGTATCTACGATTGTGAGATGGGACACCATGTGCACAGGGGAGGCAACACAAGGTCGAGAGAAAAGCCCGTGTAGAAAGAGATGCAACATATGGCCATCATTACAACTGTTATATTTTTGTATATGTTGTAATTATTCATGCAAAGGTTACAGGCTTGATGCACAATTATAAGTATCTGGAGGAGTTGACGAAGCGTGGAGTTTTTTCTTGACAATACAAAGAGTATGAGTTAGGAGACGTTGAAGTGCAACTACAGAGCAAGCATGACAGAGGTGAAGCTTTTACTGGAGAAAGTTGCGTAAAGTCTTTTTTAAGGAAAAGTTGTGTTTTCTTACAGCCGTGGAGTAGGATCCAGATAGGGAAGGGAAGGGGCTAGAGCAACAATAGTGTCCTTACCCATTAGACTTTAATCTATGTACCTTCTAATCATTTACCCGATTACTGCGGAAATAGAAGATGAAAGATGAGATATGAACTTGGCTCCTGAGCTCAAATAATTGCAATAAAATTCAATGAAGTCTTAATGTTTCGGAAACAAACATGTTGGACTGTTCTAGCTGTGTGCTACATTTCATCAATTTTGCATACAGATAAAATACTTGAACGTGCTTGCCTATTTTCATTTGTATTCACTATACCCCTGATACTTATGAGCTCAGCAACATAACTGAATATCCGAAGAAGATATGGATATTTTTAATAGTTGAGAGGACCCTCCACATATTTTGTCAAACAAACTACTCCTGTATCAATGCATCCTGGTTTTCCGTGCAACGCACGGGCATCTTACTAGTCTTGCTTAAAGCGAGACCTAGCGTGCTCCTTCGAAAAGGATTCTTGCTAAATAGGCCAGCCCAGTCGCGCGGGAGGCCACGGCCTCGCTCATTTGTTTGTTTGCATGTTTTTGTTTCGTTCTTTTCTTTACCTTCATTTATACTTTGATATATCCTGAAAATATTATATTAAAAAATACACTTTCCATAAAATAATATTAGAAAATGTCAAGAAAGCATTTGAAAAATGTTAAATGTTTATAGAAAAAATATTTCTCATGTATACAAAAAATATAGAATGTGTGTGAAAAAATTGACCATGTATTTAAAAAATAATAAAGCATTTTAAAAAAATGTTGAAGAATTATTTGAAATGTTAATCTATCATTTGAAAAATGTTTAATGTGTATAGAAAAATATTGACCTTGTATCATGAACAGTTAATCTTATATTATATTCAATAAAAATGTTAAAATTATATTTTTATATTTTAAATGTATATACAAATTTGACCATGTATTAAAAAGTATTTTATCTTTCATTTAAAAAATGTTCATAAAGTATTTGAAAAATGTTAAATGTGTATAGAAAATATGTTGACCATGCATTAAAAATATTAATCTTGTATTAAAAATGTTAATTAATCATTTGAAAATGTTAAAATGTCTATAAAAATGAAAACAAAGAAAGAAACAAAATAGAATTGGTGAAAAAAAACCGAAGAAGAAAGATAAGCAAAAAAATCCCATGAAACCGAGAACGAAACTAAGAAAGACAAAGAAAAAAAGAACAAAAAGAAAAACTAGTGAAAACCGCGTAAGAAACAAAGAAACGCGATGGAAAAAACAAACCACTGAAGAAATAGAGAAAAGTGAAGGGAAAAAACAAAATAAAAAAAAACAAGAAAATAACCCGGAAGAAACCAGTACATCAACCACCACGAGCGATCTTCTCAATTAGAAACAGTGAAAGGAAAAATCAAACGAAAAAGGGCCGGCCTAGTACCGTGGTGGGGTAAAAATGATTCAGGCAAGACCGAGGGAATCCTAGCTATAACTAACTGCGGCGGTCGGGGGTGGGGGGAGTGGCGGCTCACGCTTGGCAGTTGTTGTCTGGTTCTTTCCTCGGCCTTGTTCCTTGTGCGAAGATGGGCCTCCCTTATCTCTTGTCTTCTATCGATCCACCTTTTAGACTCTTCTTTTTCGCCTTAAGTGTTGCCCCTGGAACTTGTGTCGTGACACTTTATTATTACTCAACGGTACAATGAATATTCTCATCATAATCCATGCTAGAAACAAAGAGATGTAAATCAAACATTTGTTGTTCCTCTAGATGTGAAGCTCGTTGATCTATAAAACTGGCTACTGCCAAACTAACTTAAATTTCTTTTTCTTTTTCTTTTATTTTTTTCGGGGGAAAACTAACTTAAATTTCCCAAGTACAAATTGAGTGATCTACAATAACTTTATTTTGTTCTACTCAACAGCCAGGGCGAAACTCTTAAATTCATTTCTTGGTGAACAACGATCTCACAGAACAGAAGTCAATGAACAGCTAGCACGTACGACTTATTAAGTTTGGTCATTATCACAAATCACAACTCATAATACCTAATATATCCTTTGGAATGGCTGTACTCGAGTCTTGACAGGCTAATGGAGACATTCTTAATCAACAAAGAGATAACGTTAATTAGTGTGTGCATGTTTTCATATTATTAATTAGTTGGACCGCACTACTTCTGAACCCTATTTTAAACCATGTTTTGGGCCAGCTTGTGATTTTCGAACTTGCTGTCCTCCGGTGAACTTAATTTGCAGTAGTAGCTTCTGAGGCGTGGGTATTACGAAGATTAATACATTATTATCTTTTTGTGCGTAAAGGTTAACACATTTCTTCTCAGGATAAACACGAATATCAAATACTCCCTCTGTCCGGAAATACTTGTCAGAGAAATGGATGAAAATGAATGCATCTAGAACTAAATTGCGTCTAAATACATCCACTCCTTCGACAAGTATTTTCGGATGGAGGGAGTACCTAGATATCTTTTTGGTTTACCTGATCATAAACATGCCTTTTTTTGTTGCGAATACATGTCTTTTGCCTTTAAACAGTACTAACAAAACTTGATATGTCATATGCTGTCAATCTAAATGTTGCAAGTGTTACCTTTCAAGTGCACGCAAAGGTCATGAACGAAGCCACTCGTTGCTTGTGTCCCTGCATCAGTTCCATGTATGATCCATGTTATTAAAAAAATGGACAGTATTATAAGCTCAGAAGAAAAATAACTCTGAGTAACAATGTCAAATATCTGCAATGTTAAATTTCCACATCTGGTTTGATCTTAGCCAAGGAGTAAAAACTGAAACAATTTATTAGTCTTATTTTAGTAATCTGATTCATTATGTTCGACCTCTGCACACGTCGTTTCCTGACTACGCTAGACACCTCCATTTTTCAGGCATTTCCCCAATTTCTGGTTGGGGATATTATATGCAGGCCTCGTATTTTACTCTAAACGTGATCCGCACATCTTGGAGTTGACCCAGGACTGGTTTCTTGTCCAGTTACAAGGGGTTGAAAGGAACTTCCGTTTTGTTTTACTCATCGTACGTTCAGTACAGACGGGATCTCGGATGTTTGCACCTTTTTTTTGAAAGAATTACACATTTGGTAACATATATCAGCAAAACAGAACACTTTTGTGTATATCAGTGGTAAAAAAACTTTAAAAGTTCGACTGTATGCATTATCAAACGAGTATATATTGAACAATTATTTAACTCCAGAGGTAATACCATTGTAATATTATAGTCAGTTGGTTTTTTTCCTTTGTCTGACTTTGTAGTTAACAAACGGGTTTGTCTAGAGCTCATCTAGATGTGACATAGTTATGTCCAGGGACGGAGCCAGGATTTGAGCATATGGGGGGGCCAAGACAATGGCACATGAGATTTTCCCCCCCTCTTATGTTAACCTCCTTTACACCAATTTCTTAACATAATTAATCCTCCTCTTAAAGTCACAAGAGAAAAAATAGATAGCAAATCTGAGCACTAATAGAAATACAATGACATAAGAGATGTAGATTTGTGAAATTTTATAGTGGCATAATTTTGGGATTAGGAGTTTGTATATAAATTAAATATTGATCCGGCTATTACCTTGGACATAGAAATTATAAATGTTTGGAATTAAATCATTCTTGCTTACCTCATGACATCAATAAAAACCTTTAGACTTACTTTGTGGATTAGGCTGCTCCCCTTCGCTAGGTTGCACGTTGTTTGCACTGGCATCATGTTTCGACGGTTGAGAGCTTGAATCAATTCCGCTTTCTTCCTGTTCATGTCTACTGTCTACACAAGCACAAATAAAAAACAGAAAATGTATAATTGATTTTTAATGCCTACAGTCTGTATGACTATATATCTATGATTTGTCAAGCAGAAACTAAACTAATTTGAATATAAACTACCTTTTTCCGCTCATGTTTTTGCCGCTCATCAGTGCGTTAAGCCGTCCGGCAACGTGTCTGTGGTCCGTAGATTGACGCCTCCCTACTCCGGCGTCCCCTTCACTTCTCCGCTTCTCGGTGGTGGCGCGGCCGCGAGATGGGAAAGATTCGATCACAGCAATCGGCGCAACCGCGCGATGAAAAAATCCGATCGCAGCAGCCCCTGGCGGCTTGGAAACGAAGAAATTAGCAGCCATATGTGCGTGCGTGGTTCCAGATGGCCTTTTTCCAAGCCGATATGGCTGCTAATATAATTTTATTAGCCCACTGCAACTAACATCCACGATGGCCTGCTTAGGCATTCTTAGCGTTGGGCTGTACATGGGCTCGGGCTGCACGTTAATTATAACAGGCTAAAGAGGGATAGGGGGGGCGAAGCAATCACGATCAAGTGCACAGGCAAAAAAGATCAGCGAATAAGTCATACCTGTAAGGGACGAGGCGAT
>NC_041383.1:177206327-177223709 GCF_002162155.2 Triticum dicoccoides
TCTAGCCCCCCCTCGTCCCCCCTGCATCCGTCCCTGGTTATGTCACATCTAAGATGACATCAGCAATTATTTGTGTCTTTTTATTTGTCTTTTTTTCCTGAGAGGTATCCTTTGTTTGTCTTTGTTTGTTTGTTTGTTTCTCTCACGATCGCTAACGTACAATTGTTTCTGTCACTATCGTTAGTCCAGCCCAACACTGCTATGTATATAACACGTAGCTCACGTCTTCCACTTGGGCCGCTCAAGTTTTCTTTTTCTTTGCGAGTTATTTTTTTTTCTTTGCGAGTTAGGCAGGTCCATATGTACCTAAAGTGCTCGTGTCGTGTCTCGTGAAAAACAAGGTATCACACTAACCTCAAGGAAAATTACAGAAACACGTACGTCCTGCAAAAAGCATCAAAACGTGAAAGTGCTTTTGGGGTAAAAAGCTAACATTTTTGAAGTAAATATTTTACTAAAATTTGATGAATTTAAATATTATCCACTAATTTGAAAAAAATGTGAGCAAACTTGGCGAGTACAAAAAATGTTCATGATTTGAAAAAAATAAAAAATGACCACAAGTTCCAAAAATATTGGCGATTCAAAAAAAAGTTCAAAATTTGTTTGTGGATTCATAAAATGGTCGTGATTTGAAAACGATGTTCATATGTTCAAACAACCGTTCACTTGATCCTAAAATATCCGTGAAATAAAAAAAATATTCATGAATAAGAAAAAATATTCACAAGTTCAAAAAAATACTCACAGATTTGAAAAATGGCCGATTATATGAAAAGTGCAAAAGCTGCAAAAAGAACATGCAACTGGGTTGGGGCCCAGGTGCAACTACAACCCATGGAAAAAAGCCCCAGTTATGAGTCGAGGCTTGACTTGCAGCTACAACTACAAACCTATGAAAAAGCCCCCTGGGTTGAGACTTGAGGCTTGACTTGCAACTAGGGCAACCACAAACCTACAAAAAAGCCCCCTTGTGTTGTGACTCGAGGCTTGACTTGCAATTATATTAGGGTAACTACAAACCTACAAAAAAGCCCCAGTTGCGCGTCGGGGCCTCGGGGTGCAACTACAACCTATGAAAAAAAGCCCTAGTTGAGAGTTAAAGTTGACATGCAAGTGGGAAACCTACAAACCCATGAAAAAAGCCCAGTTGCATGTCAATAGTTCACATGCAACTTGGTCGGCCCCCTCGGGCGCAACTACAACCTATGGAAAAGCCAAATTTACGAGTCAATGCTTGACTTGCAACTAGAGCAACTACAAAACCCACAAAAAAAGTCCCAATTGCAAGTCGAGGGTTGACATGCAACTAGGGCACATAGAACCTATGAAAAAGCCCACTTACGTGCCAATAGTTCTCATGTAACTAGTTTGGAGCCCCGGGTACAAGTACAACCTACGAAAAATCCCCAGTCACGAGTCGAGGGTTGGCATGAAATTGGGGCACCAATAACCTACAAAAAAGCCCTATTGTGTGTCAATAGTTGACATGCAATTGGGTTGGGGCTTCCCAGGTGCAACTACACACAACAAAAAATCCCTCGGGTTGCGAGTCAAGGCTTGACTCACAACTCAGGCAACTACAAAAACCTACAAAAAAGCCCCAATTGCGAATCAATGGATGACTTACAACTGGGGCACCTACAACCTATGAAAAAAAATCCTAGTTGCATGTCGATAGATGACATGGAATTGACCCGGGGCCTTGGGTGCAACTACAACCTATGACAAAAAAGACCCATTTGCGAGTCGAGGGTTGACTAGCAATTGGGGAATCTATATCCTTTAAAAAAGCCCAGATGCATGTCGATATTGAGATGCAACTGGGTTGAGGCTCCCGGGTGTAACTGTAAACTACGAAAAAAGCCCTCGCGAGTTGTGAGTTGAGGTTTGACATGCAACTCGGGCAACTACAAAAACCTATGAAAAAGCCCACTTGCGTGCTGAGGGTTGACATGCAACTAGGCCATGGCCTCGGGTGCAACAACAAAAACGTACAAAAAAAATTCGGTTGCGAGTCGTGGGTTGACTTGCGAGTCAGGCACCTACAACCTATGAAAAAAGCCCAGTTGTGTGTCGATAGTTGACATGCAAATAGGTTGGGGCCTTGTGTGCAACTACAACCTATGAAAAAAGTCCCAGTTGTGAGTCAAGGGTTGACTTGCTACCAAAGCACCTACAACCTATGAAAAAGGTTCAGGAATTTAAAAAAAGAAAAAAAGGGAAAATAAGAAAAATGAAAATGAATTTTAGAAATAAACTTCAGTCCTAGTTGCAATTCAAGAGTGGACTTGCAACTAGGATGAAAACAAACTATGGGCGTAGTTGTGAGTCGAGGGTGGACTTGAAACTAGGACAACTACACAAAACTACGATGTTAGTTGCGAGTCAAGGGTGGAGTTGCAACTGGGATGGAAACAATGGACCTAATTGCAAGTCGAGACGCTGGACATGCAATTGAGATAACTGTTGGAAATATGCCCTAGAGGCATTAATAAAATGGTTATTATTATATTTCCTTGTTCATAATAATTGTCTGTTGTTCATGCTATAACTGTATTAACCGGAAACCATAATACATGTGTGAATACATAGACCACAACATGTCCCTAGTGAGCCTCTAGTTGACTAGTTCGTTGAGCAATAGATGGTTATGGTTTCCTGACCATGGACATTGGATGTCACTGATAACGGGATCACATCATTAGGAGAATGATGTGATGGACAAGACCCAATCCTAAGCATAGCACAAGATCGTGTAGTTCGTTTGCTAGAGCTTTTCTAATGTCAAGTATCTTTCCTTCGACCATGAGATTGTGCAACTCTCGGATACCGTAGGAATTCTTTGGGTGTACCAAACGTCACAACGTAACTGGGTGGCTATAAAGGTGCACTACAGGTATATCCGAAAGTGTCTGTTGGGTTGGCACGCATCGAGACTGGGATTTGTCACTCCGTATGACAGAGAGGTATCTCTGGGCCCACTTAGTTATGCATCATCATAATGAGCTCAATGTGACTAATGAATTAGCCACGGGATCATGCGTTACATAACGAGTAAAGAGACTTGCCGGTAACGAGATTGAACGAGGTATTGGGATACCAACGATCGAATCTCGGGCAAGTAAGGGAATTGTATACGGGATTGATTGAATCCCCGACATAGTGGTTCATCTGATGAGATCATCGTGGAACATGTGGGAACCAATATGGGTATCCATATCCCGCTATTGGTTATTGGCCGAAGAGGTGTCTCGGTCATGTTTGCATAGTTCCCGAACCCGTAGGGTCTACACACTTAAGGTTCGGTGATGCTAGAGTTATTATCGGAAATAGTATGTGGTTACCGAAGGTTGTTCGGAGCCTCGGATGAGATCCCGGACGTGACGACGAACTCCCGGACTGGCCCGAAGGTGAAGATCGGTATATTGGACGAAGGGTATTGGAGTACAGAATTGTTCCGGGGGCACCGGATGACGACTAGCATGTCCGAACGGGGTTTTAGAGGCCCCGACAACCGTTGGGGGGGGGGGGCTTATGGGCCAAGGGGAGGAGGCACATCAGCCCACTAAGGGGTTGAGCGCCCCTCCCACCCCATCTCACGTAACCTCGAGAGGTGGAGGCGCCTCCCCTAGGGCAGCCACTCCTCCCGGCTTGAGGGGCAAGTATCCTAGGGGTGGGGCCGCCCAAACCCATCTAAGGTTTCCCCTGTGGCCGCCGCCCTGTTGGGGAATGTTGCAGAAAATAAAATTTTTCTACGCTTCACCAAGATCAATCTATGGAGTCATCTAGCAACGAGAGAGAGGAGTGCATCTACATACCCTTGTAGATCGCGAGCAGAAGCGTTCAAGAGAACGGGGTTGAGGGAGTCGTACTCGTCGTGATCCAAATCACCGAAGATCCTAGTGCTGAACAGACAGCACCTCCGCGTTCAACACACGTATGATTGGGGAAGACGTCTCCTCCTTCTTGATCCAACAAGGGAGAGGGAGAGTTTGATGGAGATCTAGCAGCACAACGGCGTGGTGATGGAAGTAGCGGTGATCTTGGCAGGGCTTCGCCAAGCTTAGCGAGAGGGAGAGGTGGTACGGGGGGAGACGGAGGCGCCAGGGACTAGGGTGCGGCTGCCCTCCCTTTCCCCCTCTTTATATAGGGGGCCTAGGGGGTGCGCCGGCCCCCTAGAGATCCCATCTCAAAGGGGAGGCTGCGGCATGGGGGGGGGACTTGCCCCCCAAGTCAAGTGGGGCGCCCCCACCCCTAGGGTTTCCAACCCTAGGCGCAGGAGAGGCCCAAGGGGGGCGCACCAGCCCACCAGGGGCTGGTTCCCCTCCCACTTCAGCCCATGGGGCCCTCCGGGATAGGTGGCCCCACCCGATGGACCCCCGGGACCCTCCAGTGGTCCCGGTACAATACCGGTGACCCCCGGAACTTTCCCGATGGCCGAAACTGGACTTCCTATATACAATTCTTCACCTCCGGACCATTCCGGAACTCCTCGTGATGTCCGGGATCTCATCCGGGACTCCGAACAACTTTCGGGTTACCGCATACTAATATCTCTACAACCCTAGCGTCACCGAACCTTAAGTGTGTAGACCCTACGGGTTCGGGAGACACGCAGACATGACCGAGACGACTCTCCGGTCAATAACCAATAGCGGGATCTGGATACCCATGTTGGCTCCCACATGCTCCTCGATGATCTCGTCGGATGAACCACGATGTCGAGGATTCAAGTAATCCCGTATACAATTCCCTTTGTCAATTGGTACGTTACTTGCCCGAGATTCGATCGTCAGTATCCCAATACCTCGTTCAATCTCGTTACCGGCAAGTCACTTTACTCGTACCGTAATGCATGATCCCATGACCAAACACTTGGTCACATTGAGCTCATTATGATGATGCATTACCGAGTGGGCCCAGAGATACCTCTCCATCACACGGAGTGACAAATCCCAGTCTTGATCCATGTCAACCCAACAGATACTTTCGGTGATACCTGTAGTATACCTTTATACCCACCCAATTACGTTGTGACGTTTGGTACACCCAAAGCACTCCTACGGCATCCGGGAGTTACACGATCTCATGGTCTAAGGAAATGATACTTGACATTGGAAAAGCTCTAGCAAATGAACTACACGATCTTGTGCTATGATTAGGATTGGGTCTTGTCCATCACATCATTCTCCTAATGATGTGATCCCGTAATCAATGACATCCAATGTCCATAGTCAGGAAACCATGACTATCTGTTGATCAATGAGCTACTCAACTAGAGGCTTACTAGGGACATGTTATGGTCTATGTATTCACACATGTATTATGATTTCTGGATAACACAATTATAGCATGAATAATAGACAATTATCATGAACAAGGAAATATAATAATAATCATTTTATTATTGCCTCTAGGGCATATTTCCAATAGTCTCCCACTTGCACTAGAGTCAATAATCTAGTTACATTGTGATGAATCGAACACCCATAGAGTTCTGGTGTTGATCGTGTTTTGCTCGCAGAAGAGGTTTAGTCAACAGATTTGCGACATTCAGATCTGTATGCACTTTGCAAATATCTATGTCTCCATCTTGAACATTTTCACAAATGGAGTTGAAGCTACCCTTGATGTGCCTGGTCTTCTTGTGAAACCTGGGCTCCTTGGCAAGGGCAATAGCTCCAGTTTTGTCACAGAAGAGAGTGATTGGCCCCGACACATTGGGTATGACTCCTAGGTCGGTGATGAACTCCTTCATCCAGATTGCTTCATGTGCTGCCTCCGAGGCTGCCATGTACTCCGCTTCACATGTAGATCCTGCCACGATGCTTTGCTTGCAGCTGCACCAGCTTACTGCCCCACCATTCAAAATATACACGTATCCGGTTTGTGACTTAGAGTCATCCAGATCCGTGTCGAAGCTAGCGTCGATGTAACCCTTTACGACGAGCTCTTCGTCACCTCCATATACGAGAAACATATCCTTAGTCCTTTTCAGGTACTTCAGGATATTCTTGACCGCTGTCCAGTGTTCCATGCCGGGATTACTTTGGTACCTTCCTACCAAACTTATGGCAAGGTTTACATCAGGTCTAGTACACAGCATGGCATACATGATAGACCCTATGGTCGAGGCATAGGGGACGACACTCATCTTTTCTCTATCTTCTGCCGTGGTTGGACATTGAGCCGAGCTCAATTCCACACCTTGCAACACAGGCAAGAACCCCTTCTTGGACTGATCCATATTGAACTTCTTCAATATCTTATCAAGGTATGTGCTTTGTGAAAGACCTATGAGGCGTCTCGATCTATCTCTATAGATCTTGATGCCTAATATGTAAGCAGCTTCTCCAAGGTCATTCATTGAAAAACACTTATTCAAGTAGGCCTTAATGCTGTCCAAAAGTTCTATATCATTTCCCATCAAAAGTATGTCATCCACATATAATATGAGAAATGCTACAGAGCTCCCACTCACTTTCTTGTAAATGCAGGCTTCTCCATAAGTCTGCATAAACCCAAACGCTTTGATAATTTCATTAAAGCGAATGTTCCAACTCCGAGATGCTTGCACCAGCCCATAGATGGAGCGCTGGAGCTTGCATACCTTGTTAGCATTCTTAGGATCGACAAAACCTTCTGGCTGCATCATATACAGTTCTTCCTTAAGATAGCCGTTAAGGAATGCCATTTTGACGTCCATTTGCCATATCTCATAATCATAGTATGCGGCACTTGCTAACATGATTCGGACGGACTTCAGCTTCGCTACGGGAGAGAAAGTCTCATCGTAGTCAACCCCTTGAACTTGTCGATAACCCTTAGCGACAAGTCGAGCTTTATAGATGGTAATGTCGTGGTTCTAAGCCTGACAGTAGAGTGGGGGGTAGGTATGGAGAGGCAAGGTCCTAGCTATGGAGAGGTTGTAAACACAAGGGATGTACGAGTTCAGGCCCTTCTCGGAAGAAGTAATAGCCCTACGTCTCGGAGCCCGGAGGCGGTCGAGTGGATTATGAGTATATGAGTTACAAGGTGCCGAACCCTTCTACCTGTGGAGGGGGGTGGCTTATATAGAGTGCGCCAGGACCCCAGCCAGCCCACGTAGGAGAGGTTTTAAGGTGAGTTAAGTCTGGGGCGTTACTGGTAACGCCCCACATAAAGTGCCTTTACTATCATAAAGTCTACTTGATTACAGGCCGTTGCAGTGCAGAGTGCCTCTTGACCTTCTGGTGGTCGAGTGAGTCTTCGTGGTCGAGTCCTTCAAGTCAGTCGAGTGTGTCCCTCGTTGGTCGACTGGAAGGTGACTTCTTCTAAGGGTGTCCTTGGGTAAGGTACTTGGATCAGGTCCATGACCCTACCCTAGGTACATAACCCCATCATTAGCCCCCGAATGGATTGAGGCTTCGAGTGAGGAAGGAGTTGATGTTGTTTCCGATTAACCTTTGCGCTCTGGTCGTGCGTTGTCCTGGACCAAAGAATCTCTTCGTCGACAGGGAGCAACTTGCCTTCAGTCGACTCGATCCATTCTATTTTTGCGTCGAGTGATCTTTCGGACTTCGACGATCTCCGAGCGACGGATCGCCGGAAACACCGCGTCTGACAGACTGATTTGCTGTTCGCGGATTCCGCGGGATGCGAAATTTGGGGACGCGCGCGAAGCGGGGCGGACCGCGGTGTTCGTATGGGACGGGGCATAGACGCCTCGATCTCCGCGCCGCCTTTTTCGCCACGTATCCCGTCTGCATAACTGCTCCCAGATATGATTAGATCGACGGGCCCACCTGTCATCCACTCGGAAGGGACCTTATAAATGTGCCCGGCGAGGATTTCTGTGCTGCGCCTCAGCATTCTCTCCCTCTCTCCGCTTCCTTCTTCCCCGCCCAGCGTGCTCGCTCTCGCCCCCGCACCACTTCCCTTCGCGCATCTCGCCGGTGACCATGGCCAAGGAGAAGACGGCGGCGCTGGAGCGTGCAAAGAAGGCGTCGGCGTCGGAGAAGGCGAAGGGGAGATCCACCAGCCGCGGAGGGTCCTCGTCCAGATCCCGCCTGCCGAAGGGCTGGGTCCAAGGAGACTGGATCCAGTCGACCATCACAGAGAATGACCTCCTCGACATGGCCAACGAGGGCTTGATCCCTCACGGAGCTGCGAGGCTTCCGGGGAAGGAGTGGCAGCCTCAGCCAGAAGAGGGTGAGTGTGTGCTTTTGGCCACCCATGTTGATCGTGGGTTTTCCTTGCCGCCGAGTGTTTTCTTCCGTGGCTTCTTGAATTTCTTCGGAGCGCAGCTCCACCACTTTACCCCAAACTCCATTGCCTATCTTGCTGCGTTCGTGTCCATGTGTGAGGGTTTCTTGGGCTGTCGATCGCACTGGGGTTTGTTCAAACATATATTCACGTGTCGCTCCCAGACCGTGAAGAAGGCGAGCCCAGGTGATGAGAGAACCCGAGTCGTCCAAATGTGTGGGGGTCTGGGGATCCAGGTGAGGAATAAGAGCACCTTCCCGCCCATGACTTTTCCCGAGTCAGTCAGAGGTTGGCAGTCGACCTGGTTCTACTACCGGGACCAGTCGACGCCGGGGCAGTCGAGTGGACTCCCACAGTTTACCATGGACCGAGTGAACAAGCCCTCCTCTCCGAAGTTGATTCCGGAGGAGAAAGCCGATGTGAAGATGTTGATGGAGCGCGTGGTGCAGTTGGTTCGGGAGGGAGTGACGGGCATGGACCTCTTGGAGGTCTTCCTCAGGCGTCGCATCCAGCCTCTTCAGTTCCGGAGCCACTGCATGTGGTTGTACTGTGGGACCGAAGATGAGACTCGAGTCCATCCAGAAGCAGTCGACGATGTCACTCTGGAAAGATGGATGGTAGCCGTTACCGGAAACAAGGACAACCCACACGGAGCCAGAAGGATTCCTCCACTCGACCACAACAGCGATCCAGACAAGGTAAATTTGCTCTGCCCTCCACTGCATTCTTGTCGCATTCATTTCTGTTTATCCTGCCGACTGGTCGACTGATCCTTGTCTTGATATCTGCTAGGCTCTCACCGAGCTGTACTCGATGCCCAATGGGGCACAAACTCCGACTGAGGAGGGTGAGGCGAGCGGGGGTGAGAGCCAGGAAGAGGAGGAGTGGGACTCGGACGTTGCAGGGGATGACGACGATGATGATGATGACGACGGCGATGACGATGACGTTGAAGACGAGGAGGAAGAGGAGGAGGAGGTCGTACCACCGCGCTCGGAAAGGCGGTCGAAGCTTGTCCACGACCCTTCAACCGAACGTGGTAAGGGGGTTGCGACCACCACTCAGTCGACCAAGCGCCCTCGGACCATCTCTCCGGTGCCGACTGAAAAGGCGCCGAAGCAGCCCAGGGCGGCCTCGTCGAAGCCGATCAAGCTCCTGCCGAAGATGAAGGTGTCCATCCCCACCATATCAGGGTAATCATGTTGTTTGAATCTTCTTGTTTTGTGTGAACTTTGTCTCTGGCCGACGCTGAAGTTAGTCGACTGATCCTTTGGAGTTGCAGTGCTGCTACTTCTGAAACCTCGGCCCGGGCTGATGACCACGAGATGGAGGACGCAGCAACTTCGAACCCAGGTACTGTATTCTTAACGTCGTTCTTAGTCGACTGACTCGCGATCTCTGATCCTGATTCTTCTCCGTAGCTCCACCCAATACTGTTATCAATCTTCCTGATGATGATGAGGACGAAGAGCCGCTGAAGCGCAGGAGGAGTCGGAAAGCGTCCGCTAGTAAGGTGCCTCAGGATGTGACGGCGCCTGAGATTCTGACTGTGGAGGAAGAGAACACCACTCGACACACGGTGTCCTTCGCAAATCCACTGACGAGTGCTCAGCAGCCCTCCCTCTTCACGATGCACCACGTCCCAGAGGACCAAGCTGGCGCAGCGAAGGAGGCGATACGCCAGGCGGGAATCATGATGGAGCAGCTGAAGACCATCCGGGACGCGAGCCAGGCAGCTTATGACTCCAGTTCTGCCCTCCAAAGCAATGTTCAGGTCAGTCGACTACCGTTTGTTCTGTTGGATATGCTGCCAAAAACTTTTCCTTTCCGGAATTTATAGTAGTCACCCACTGGGTGTTGTCGATTGAGCTCCGTATTAGCGGGGGCACGCTGAGTGCACCCGCTGGGTGTAGTCCCCAAGGCTAAGGTCGACTGCTGGCAGTCGGCCTTAGACTTTATAATTTCAGTCTTTCTGTCAGTCGACTATGTCGTCTGGATTTCACAAACCGGTGGGGGCACGCTGAGTGCACCCACTGGGTGTAGTCCCCGAGACTGTGGTCGACTGCTTGCAGTTGAGCACAGTCTTAGAGAATGCATCTCGCACTTTTTTTTTTGAGGTCGACTGGTCGACTTTGTCTTCAACAGGATTAGTGGGGGCACGCTGAGTGCACCCACTGGGTGTAGTCCCCGAGACTACGGTCGAATGCTTGTATTCGGCTGTTGTCTTAGAAACGTGAGTTTTTCCCTTTTTCACTCGGAAGTGAATTATATTTGACATTTAGTCGATTGGTTCTTCGCAGAACTCTTGTGATCTTGTGGCTCGCTACTCAGAGCTGGAACACAAGCATACTCAAGCCGAGCTGAGCTTGAAGCTGGTTCAGGAGAAGCTGACAAAGGCAAAGGAGGAGACCGAAGGTATGTTTGGTGAGATCCTGACGACTGCTTTTCCCCTTGCTTGTTTCAAAATCTGATCTTGCTGTAACTTGCAGGTAAGGTAAGGGAGGCCCAACAGAAGAAAGACCTTGAGCTAGCTGAGAAGATCAAGCTTGCTGACGAGAAGTTAGCTTCAGTCACCAAGCTCGAACAAGACAATACCAATCTGAAAGCTGCTCTTGGGATTGCCAACAAGGAGGTCAGTCGACTGAAAACTGATAAAGCTGCCCTGACCGATCAAGTCACCAAATTGACTGGGAAGAAAACTGATCTGGAGGCCTTCCTGAGTGGACTTGCCAAGAAGCTGTTTCTTATGCTTGAAGGTAAACCTTTATGCTTGGCAGACATTTCCAATTGTGATTTTTCCATTCGACCATCCCCTTGACTTAGTGACCACCCTTGCAGAATTTTGTCAAAGCTTTGAAGAAGAAACTAGCCGGCTGGAGCCAAACCTCGACCCCGTCAATTCTCCGGTGAACGATGAAGTTGCCATGGATGTTCTCCGACTGGAGTCCCGTGTTGCAGCTGTCGTGGACTATCTCGCAAGACTGAAGGCTGCCACATCTCGCATCGACTCGACGCTCTGGCCTGAGGAGACACTTCAGAATGATCTTGAGTCGCTGATGGCCCGGTTGAACACGATCCCTGGTCGAGTGCAGGAATGGAAGAAGTCCTCGGCTCGGTGTGGTGCAGATGTTGCTCTGTGTCTTGCCCGAGTCCACTGTAAGGATGCACGAGAAGAGAAGCTGGCGGCTCTTCGGGTGGCCAACACCAAGAAACACGACTTCAGGTCCTTTATGGAAACTTTCCTCGCAGCTGCCACTCGGATCGCCGACGGGATCGACCTTGATGAATTCGTTGCACCTTCCAGCCCTCCACAGGAGGGGTAAAAAACTTCTTCTGGCTCGACGCTTTAAATTTGCCTCGGTATGCCGAGTGGAATTGTAACCGATAAACCTTAACAGGCTTAACGCCTGAGCACTCTTGGTTTCTTTAGATATCGATTCAAACTTGAATTTGGTGCTTGAATACGATTGCTTTTGGCTCGAAATGTCTTTTGCAGGTTCAAAGCAAGGCGCCTTTATCGCAATCGACTTATTCTTCAGTCCACTTAGGCGAGCACTGGGCCGCAGCTAAGCCCCCGAGTGAAAGTCTGGCTTACCACTCGGTAGGATTTTGATAACTTAGGCGAGTACTTGGACTGCAGCTAAGCCTCCGAGTGAGAGGGTTGCTCTTCACTCGGTAGGATTTTGATAACTTAGGCGAGTACTTGGACTGCAGCTAAGCCTCCGAGTGGAAGTCTGGCTTATCACTCGGTAGGATTTTTATAACTTAGGCGAGCACAGGTGTAACGCCCTAGTTTCCGTCATATCGGTGTTATGTTCCCGGATTTTGCGTTCCTTACGCGGTTGGGCTATAATGGGAACCCCTTGACAGTTCGCCTTAAGTAAAGCTCTTCCAGCAATGCCCAACATTGGTTTTACCATTTGCCACCTAGCCTCTTTTTTCCCTTGGGTTTCGCGGACTCAAGGGTCATCATTATTTTACCCCCCCGGGCCAGTGCTCCTCTGAGTGTTGGTCCGAACTGGGCAGCCTGCGGGGCCACCTCGAGGAAACTTGAGGGTTGGTTTTACTCGTAGCTTGACCTATCTGAGTGTGCCCTGAGAAAGAGATATGTGCAGCTCCTATCGGGATTTGTCGGCACATTCGGGCGGTGTTGCTGGTTTAGTTTTACCCTGTCGAAATGTCTTGTTGTACCGGGATACCGAGTCTGATCGGAACGTCTCGGGTGGAGGTCTATTCCTTCGTTGACCGTGAGAGCTTGTCATGGGCTAAGTTGGGACACCCCTGCAGGGATTTGAACTTTCGAAAGCCGTGCCCGCGGTTATGGGCAGATGGGAATTTGTTAACGTCCGGTTGTAGAAAACCCGAAGTTGACCTTAATTAAAATACATCAACCGCGTGTGTAACCGTGATGGTCTCTTTCCGGCGGAGTCCGGGAAGTGAACACGGTGTTGGAGTTATGCTTGACGTAGGTAGTCCAGGATCACTTCTTGATCATACCTGTATCGACCGTGCTTTGCCTTCTCTTCTCGCTCTCATTTGCGTATGTTAGCCACCATATATGCTAGTCGCTTGCTGCAGCTCCACCTCATACCTTTACCTTACCCATAAGCTTAAATAGTCTTGATCTCGCGGGTGCGAGATTGCTGAGTCCCTGTGGCTCACAGATACTTTCAAAACCAGTTTGCAGGTGCCTATATTACCGAGCAGGAGGAGCAACCAAGCCCAAGGAGGAGCTCGATGAAGATCTTGCCCTTTGTGTTGGTTCGTTTTAGTTGATCAGTAGTGGAGCCCAGTTGGGGTCGATCGGGGACCTTTGTCGCATTTGGGGTTCTTCTTTTATTTAGGCTCCGTAGTCGGGCCCTGATTGTATTTGGTTGTTGTAATGCTTTATTCATGTAATTGTGTGAAGTGGCGATTGTAAGCCAACTATGTATCTCTTTCCCTTATGTAGTACATGGGTTGTGTGAAGATTACCTCACTTGCGACATTGCTTTCAATGCGGTTATGCCTCTAAGTCGTGCTTCGACACGTGGGAGATATAGCCGCATCGAGGGCGTTACAAGTTGGTAATCAGAGCCTTCCCCGACCTTAGGAGCCCCACTGCTTGATCGTTTTTAGCGGCCGAGTTGTGTCTAGAAAAATGTTTTGAGTCCTTTAGGAATTATATATCGGAGAGTTTAGGAATTCTTTTTACTCCCCAGTCCCTTCGTCGCTCTGGTGAGGCATCATGACGTAGAGTTTTGACTCTTCTCTTCTCAAATTTCACTAAATTTTTTTAGGATCACGTGGGTATCTTGGAATCGTTCCGATGGTTTTATGATGAGAACATTGTCTTGGTGCCTCCTGTCAGGGGTTTAGTGGAAGTGTCCCGGGGAGTTGAGCTCTGAGGTGTTGTCATCATAATTTTATCGTTGCAGTTCTGGAATACCTGAGTTTAGTACGCCGACATCGAAATCTCTTTTATGCAGTTGTTGGTGAGATAACCCCGATAACCCAGTACTGAGGTGAGTACGGGAGTATTGCCATGACTTGTATAACGGATGCTTTTCGAAGGTTGAGGTAGACGATTTCCGAAGGTTTCTTGGTTATGTGTTGAAGGATGGATACAGCTGGATGTAGGATTTGCTAGTTTGGGTGAGATATTATGCTTCCCCTGTATCCCCAACACCTGATTGCATAACCGGAAAATTTCAGGAGTTTCATAGGTGGGAATTCAAGTAGCTCTTAGGATATCTTTTCGACAGATGTATGATATGAAATTGGGGTTCGACGTCTAGTGGTCCGCCTATTCACGGTTGGTTTTACAGTGGTCTCGTTGTGTCTTAAAGAGTCCTTGGCTATGCCGACTCGGGGACGCTTCGTATGTCATGTGCACTGCCTTGTACATGATGGTGCTGTACGATCGAGCCCGTGTAGGCCCCACCACGAAAACTTCGGACGAAATCTCTATCATATGTTTGTTCCGGCTTATTTTGCAAGCCAATCCTTTGTTTTGTTTTGAGTTGTGGTATTCGAGTTGCTTCGAAGTCAAATGTTGATTCCATACCTTCCCCAAATTGTGTTTTCATACTCCAATGTGAATACCAATCCTTCTCGACAATCGAGATTGTCATGTCAATCCTTTTCAACCGGCCTCTTTCTCTTCAAGTGGATCCGATCACTTCAACATCAGCAAGATCAATTATCTCTTCTTCTCAACGGTGTTATTTCATCCGTCTCCAAGTTGCCTTTGTTTTTCCCACCCTCCCTCCCTTTTGTTTTTCTTCAAGGACTCAGATTTCTTAATCGAGTATCCATTTTATTGATGGGAAGTTTCTCCATTCTTTTCCGTCAATGTTCTTATCCGGTGATTCTCATGAAGATTCTAATGGAGCTTCAAGTTCGTCATTCCTCATTCCTTTCTCTTCTCCGGTGGATTGAAGTCAAGATTTGTCGATTATATCCCCTTTTTCTCGTCTCAAATACCTTCTCTTGACGGTGCTCCTCATATTTATTCATTTCTCGCTATTCTATTGTTCCGGAGTGCTCAAGATATCTCGAAGATTTGTGTTTCCACTCTGCATTCGTTCAAGCTCTTTCGAGATTGGTATCTCATTCAAGTCATTTAATTCAACCGGTGCAACATCTCTTTTAAATCTTTTCAACAGTGTTTTTTTTGAGTGGGCCCTAACCCACAGGTCTTTTCCCAGGATCTTACCTGACTCTTCTAATTCTCCCGGAGATGTCCTTAAAATTCTTTTCGAAGTTTGACGTAAGAATGAGTTATCATCAGTCAAATGCCATCTCCTAGATCTTTCACAATTATTTTCATCGTTGGCTCAACCTCTTCGTTTTGATTCTTCCGGTGTGCCTCAATAATTCTTGGTGGTGTTTCTCGTTGTCATTCTCATCATTTGAAGACCGAAGAAGAGTTTCTCTTTAATCTTGCTCTATTCTCTTCAAGATTCATGGTGCTAGCTTGTTGCCATCCTCTCATAATTGTTTTCGTTTGTGAGAATCTTTTTCACCCATCTGGAGTAATTCAAGAGTCTTCTCAGTTTGATTATCACGGAGGTCCATCTAAATCATCGCAAGGCTTCACCTTGTGTTTCAACTTCTCTTTCTTTTTATCATCCTTTTATTACCGGAGTTCTTCATGGAGGCTCTACATGGTGGTTCATCAAGGATTCCTTTCATTCTTCAATTGTTCTTCAGGTTTTCTCTCGAAGTTATGACCCGCCAAGCTATACTCTAAAATAAACATGGTGCTCAACACATGTTTTGTTTTGAGGAGCTCAAGTATTCTTCATCTTGCATTTCGAAGTGCAATTCTTTCTACCGTATCTTTGGAGGTGGTATTATGTCCTTCTTGATAATTCCCCTTCGTTGCTTCGTGAGTCACAAGTTTTCAAGAGTGACATATTTAAATCCATCTTTTTCTCTTTGTTTAAGAGATCTTTTCAACCGTCAATCTCTTCATTGGAGTTATCTTGGTATAGATTTCACCTAAGGCCTTCCCTAAGGATTGTTGCTATCTATGGTGCTTATAAATGAACCAAGTTCTTCATTTATCCTCCCGGCGAAATAAGTTCTCGTCTCCTTGTTGATATCAATCCAATCCTTTTCCCGTGAGTGGCAGGTTGTCACCTCATAGTTTTGAGATGTTTTCCATAAGCCCACTACAAGCTTATTCGTTTCGTTGTTGGTTTTCCAACAACTCTGTTATAACCTTCTTGGAAGGGTGCTTGGCATTTTCTTCTCCATTCTTCTATTTCAATTATCTATCTTCTATTCTTTTGTTTCAGAGGCATTGTGATGTTGTGCTTTTCAATCATCATCTTGTTTTGTCAGGTTCGTGTTCTTTTCATGCTTATCCATTTAACCGGAGTGTCCTGCCTTTTTTTCTTTCAAGTTCTTTTTCATCTTATCAAGTCTTGCATCTCTTTTCATCCAGAGTGCTGTCCGATTTTGATCTTCCTTGTTCCTTGTTTATCTCGTTTCAACCAGAGTGATTTCAATTCCTTCTTGTCCATTGTACTCGTCATTCATAGCTTTGCAACCTTCAAGTCCTCGTAATGTTCCTTGTTCCTCTTTTCTAACGGATTGTTTGCAATCTCGTTCATCTCTGCTGTACTCTTTCTTTTAAATTGCTCAACCTCTCAAGGTTCATGGTTTCACTCGTTTGTCAGAGAAGCAACTTAGTTTACCTCTTCTCTTTCTCTTCCGTTTTCCCTCCGGTGCCATTCTAGATCTCGGGACGAGATCCTCTCGTAGTGGTGGAGTGTTGTAACGCCCCGAGACCGATGTGCCAGGTGTCGTTCAGTTATTCGCCGTTGTTGCCTTGTCATTGCTTGCGTGTCATGCTTTGCATATCATGTCATCATGTGCATTGCATTTGCATACGTGTTCGTCTCATGCATCCGAGCATTTTCCCCGTTGTCCGTTTTGCAATCCGGCGCTTCGTTCTCCTCCGGTGGTCATTTCTACCTTTCTTTCTTGTGTGGGGATTAAACATTTCCGGATTGGACCGAGACTTGTCAAGCGGCCTTGGTTTACTACCGGTAGACCGCCTGTCGAGTTTCGTACCATTTGGACTTCGTTTGATACTCCAACGGTTAACCAGGGACCGAGAAGGCCTCGTGTGTGTTGCAGCCCAACACCCTTCCATTTTGGCCCAAAACCCACCTAACTCTGTTCCATCATCTCGGTCGTTCGATCACGATCGCGTGGCCGAAAACCGCACCTCATTTGGAGCTTCCTAACTCCCTCTACCTATAAAAGAGCACCCCTCCCCGAAATTTCGGGTCATTTCGCGGATGAAACCCTAACTTCAGCCTCTCCGCGCCGCCGGACACTTCTCCCCCGCAGCCCGGACACGTCCGCCCCCGCGCGCCACCTCACTCCAGCCAATCAGAAGCCGCCACGTCTCCCCGCCGCCGCTTCCCCTCCACTCACCGCGCGCCACATGGCACCGCGCTGCCCCACTTCGCCGCCGGGCCTGGAGAGCCCGCGACCGGCCCCCGCGGCCCATTCAGCGCCGCCGCCCGAGCCACGGGGAGACCAGATCCGCGCCGCCCGGTCCTCCCTTGCGCCGCCGCACGCCGTCTCGACGCCGGCCGCCCGCCGACGCCGCTAGCCGCCTCGTGCCCTGCCCGG
>NC_041383.1:177226551-177230328 GCF_002162155.2 Triticum dicoccoides
CAAAACCAGTTTGCAGGTGCCTATATTACCGAGCAGGAGGAGCAACCAAGCCCAAGGAGGAGCTCGATGAAGATCTTGCCCTTTGTGTTGGTTCGTTTTAGTTGATCAGTAGTGGAGCCCAGTTGGGGTCGATCGGGGACCTTTGTCGCATTTGGGGTTCTTCTTTTATTTAGGCTCCGTAGTCGGGCCCTGATTGTATTTGGTTGTTGTAATGCTTTATTCATGTAATTGTGTGAAGTGGCGATTGTAAGCCAACTATGTATCTCTTTCCCTTATGTAGTACATGGGTTGTGTGAAGATTACCTCACTTGCGACATTGCTTTCAATGCGGTTATGCCTCTAAGTCGTGCTTCGACACGTGGGAGATATAGCCGCATCGAGGGCGTTACAACAGGGCTGCAGCTAAGCCTCCGAGTGAGAGGGTCGCTCTCCACTCGGTAGGATTTTTATAACTTAGGCGAGTGCTTGGACTGCAGCTAAGCCCCCGAGTGAGAGGGTTGCTCTTCACTCGGTAGGATTTTTGTAACTTAGGCGAGCACAGGGCTGCAGCTAAGCCCCCGAGTGAGAGGGTTACTCCTCACTCGGTAGGATTTTTATAACTTAGGCGAGTGCTTGGACTGCAGCTAAGCCTCCGAGTGAGAGGGTTGCTCTTCACTCGGTAGGATTTTCGTAACTTAGGCGAGCACAGGGCTGCAGCTAAGCCCCCGAGTGAGAGGGTTGCTCCTCACTCGGTAGGATTTTTATAACTTAGGCGAGTGCTTGGACTGCAGCTAAGCCTCCGAGTGAGAGGGTTGCTCTTCACTCGGTAGGATTTTTGTAACTTAGGCGAGTGCTTGGACTGCAGCTAAGCCCCCGAGTGAGAGGGTTGCTCTTCACTCGGTAGGATTTTGATAAACTTAGGCGAGTCCTTGGACTGCAGCTAAGCCTCCGAGTGGAAGGCTGGCTTACCACTCGGTAGGATTTTGATAAACTTAGGCGAAACGGATTCGCGACTAAGCCTCCGAGTGAGAGGCTGGCTCCCCACTTGGTAGGATTTTTACAAACTTAGGCGAAATGGATTCGCGGCTAAGCCTCCGAGTGAGAGGCTGGCTCACCACTTGGTAGGATTTTTACAAACTTAGGCGAAACGGATTCGCGGCTAAGTCACCCACTGAGGGGGAATTTTATGTGGACAAAAATAAAAAGTGACAGAAAGTATGGGGGGACTATGACACTATTATTTTGAGGTCCATGAACTACAAAAGTACTTTATTGCAACTCATCCGAGTGATAAAACTTAAGTGTAGAATGGGCGGAGTAGCTCCGCGTTCCAAGCTCGGGGTTCGTCGATATTATGCTCGACGTTGTAAACACGGTACGCCCCGTTGTGGAGGACCTTGGTGACGATGAAGGGGCCTTCCCAAGAAGGAGCAAGCTTGTGTGGTTTGTGCTGATCCACTCGGAGAACCAAATCCCCTTCCTGGAAGGCTCGACCTCTCACATTTCTGGCGTGGAAACGACGCAAATCTTGTTGGTAGATGGTCGACCGGATCAGAGCCATCTCCCTTTCTTCCTCTAAAAGGTCGACTGCGTCCTGCCGCGCTTGTTCAGCCTCTGCTTCGTTGTAGATTTCAACTCGAGGAGCATTGTGGAGAAGATCACTCGGCAAGACTGCTTCAGCTCCGTAGACCAAGAAGAATGGAGTTCTCCCGGTCGACCGATTAGGTGTGGTCCGCAGTCCCCAAAGTACTGAGGGAAGTTCGTCGACCCAAGCTCCAGCTGCGTGTTTGAGATCACGCATCAGTCGAGGCTTCAATCCCTTAAGAATCAGTCCATTAGCTCGCTCTGCTTGTCCATTCGACTGCGGATGGGCGACTGAAGCGTAGTCGACCCGTGTGCCCTGGGAGTTGCAGAAAGCTCTGAATTCCTCTGAGTCAAAGTTTGACCCATTATCCGTAATGATGCTGTGTGGGACTCCATATCTGAATATTAGTTCCCTGATGAAGCTAACAGCAGTACCGGTGTCAAGGCTCTTGATTGGTTTAGCCTCGATCCACTTGGTGAACTTGTCGACTGCCACCAGTACATGCGTGAAGCCACTCCGTCCTGTTCTCAAAGGACCGACCATGTCCAATCCCCATACCGCGAAAGGCCAGACGAGTGGGATGGTCTTCAGAGCCGACGCAGGCTTGTGTGACATATTCGAGTAGAATTGACATCCCTCGCACTTATCCACTATCTCTTTTGCCATCTCATTCGCCTTTGGCCAGTAAAATCCGGCTCGGTATGCTTTGGCCACGATGGTCCGAGAGGACGCATGATGACCACAGGTCCCCGAGTGAATATCATTGAGGATGAGTCGACCTTCTTCTGGTGTTATGCACTTCTGACCAACTCCAGTCGCGCTTTCTCTGTATAATTGCCCTTTGATTACGGTAAAGGCCTTAGATCGACGGACGATCTGTCGAGCCTCTTCCTCATCCTTCGGAAGCTCTTTTCTCAGGATATATGCGACATACGGAATCGTCCAGTCGGGAATGACCACCAAAACCTCCATGATCAAGTCGACCACCGCTGGGACTTCAACTTCAGTCGGATCTGTGGCACTCTTGGGCTGTGGAGTTTCTTCGGTGAAAGGATCTTCTTTGACTGACGGAGTGCGTATATGCTCCAAGAACACACCACTCGGAATGGCTTCTCTCTTGGAACCTATCTTTGCTAGATCATCAGCTGCTTGATTTTTCAGTCGGGGTATATGATGGAGCTCCAACCCCTCGAACTTCTTTTCCAGCTTCCTCACTGCACTGCAGTATCCAGTCATGGCTGGGCTTCTCACGTCCCACTCTTTCATCACCTGATTGACCACTAAATCCGAGTCGCCATAGACCATCAGGCGACGGAAGCCGAGTGAAATGGCCATGCACAACCCATATAAGAGGGCCTCATATTCTGCCTCATTGTTGGAGGAATCAAAGTGAATCTGGAGCACATATCTGAGCTTATCTCCTCTGGGGGAAACCAGGACAACCCCAGCACCGGAACCATTCAACATCTTAGAGCCATCAAAGAACATGGTCCAATGCTCCGAGTGAACTTCAGTCGACTGCTGCTGTTCAATCCACTCGGCGAGGAAGTCTGCTACTGCCTGAGACTTAATGGCTTTCTTTGCCTCAAACTTGATATCAAGGGGAAGAAGTTCAATCGCCCATTTGGCCACTCGACCAGTTGCATCCCTGTTGTGCAAAATCTCTGATAGTGGAGCGTCGCTGATGACTGTGATGGAATGATCAGAGAAATAATGAGCAACCTTCTTTGTGGTCATGTATATTCCATATACAAGCTTCTGATAATGAGGATATCTCTGCTTGGATGGAGTCAAGACTTCAGACAAATAATACACTGGGCGCTGAACTTTGAGAGCTTTTCCTTCTTCTTCCCGCTCGACCATTAGCACAGTACTGACGACTTGTCCTGTGGCTGCGATATAGAGCAACAGAGGCTCTTTGCTGATTGGAGCAGCAAGCACCGGCTGGGTGGAGAGCAGAGCTTTTAGCTCGGCAAACGCTGCATCAGCTTCTGGAGTCCACTCGAACTTGTCTGTCTTCTTCATCAGTCGGTAAAGAGGTAATGCCTTTTCACCGAGTCGTGAGATGAATCGACTTAATGCGGCCAAGCATCCAGTAAGCTTCTGGACATCGTGCACTCGCACAGGGCGTTTCATTCGGAGAATAGTGCCAATCTTCTCTGGGTTAGCGTCGATTCCCCGTTCGGAAACGAGAAAACCGAGTAACTTGCCAC
>NC_041383.1:177230988-177263888 GCF_002162155.2 Triticum dicoccoides
GGAACTCCAAATGTGCACTTTGATGGATTGAGCTTGATATCATACCTTCTGAGGTTGGCAAATGTTTCGGCGAGGTCAGCGAGCAGGTCGGAACCTTTTCGTGACTTGACAACAATATCATCCATATAAGCTTCCACATTCCGACTGATTTGAGTGAGTAGACACTTCTGAATCATTCGCATGAATGTGGCTCCGGCATTCTTGAGGCCGAATGGCATGGTGATATAGCAGAAGCACCCGAATGGAGTGATGAAAGCTGTTTTTACCTCGTCGGGTCCGTACAGACGGATCTGGTGGTACCCGGAGTAGGCATCTAAAAAAGATAGCCTCTCACATCCCGCGGTCGAGTCAACAATTTGATCTATGCGAGGGAGAGGAAAATGATCTTTCGGGCAGGCCCGGTTGATGTCCTTGAAATCAATGCACATTCGTAGCGACTTGTCCTTCTTAGGAACCACGACGACATTAGCGAGCCACTCGGAGTGGTATATCTCTCGGATAAATCCTGCCGCCAACAGTCGAGCCACTTCTTCACCAATGGCTTTTCTCTTCTGGACGGCGGACCGCCGAAGATGTTCTTTGACTGGTTTGGCAGACGAGTCGACTCTTAGGCGATGCTCAGCCAGTCCCCTGGGAACACCTGGCATGTCAGCGGGCTTCCATGCAAAAATGTCCCAGTTCTCACGGAGGAACTGGATGAGCGCTTCTTCCTATTTTGGGTCGAGTGTCATGGAGATGCGGGTCGGAGCTGCTTCGGGGTCGGTCGGGTGAATGTGAACAGGCTTCGTCTCACCGGACGACTGGAATGCAGACTCTGTGGCGGGCTTCTTGGATCGCAGCAAGTCACTCGGATCTGCGTTTTGCTTGTATTCTTCGAACTCGACCGCTGTCACCTGGGAATCGGCGATCTTGGAGCCCTTCTGAAAGCACTCTTCTGCCTTTTTCCGATCACCGGTGACAGTGATCACTCCTTTGGGGCCGGGCATCTTCAATTTGAGGTACACGTAGCATGGTCGAGCCATAAACCGTGCGTAAGCTGGTCTCCCCAAAATGGCATGATATGCACTCTGAAAATCCACGACCTCAAACGTCAACTTTTTTTTGCGAAAATGCTTCGAATCACCAAACACCACGTCCAAAGCTATCTGGCCGAGTGACTCGGCCTTCTTCCCTGGTATAACTCCATGAAAGCTCATGTTACTAGTGCTCAGTCGGGACATCGGAATGCCCATACCTTTCAATGTGTCTGCATACAATAAGTTCAGCCCACTTCCACCATCCATCAGCACCTTTGTCAGACGAGTGCCTTCGACAACTGGATCGACCACCAAAGCTTGCCTCCCAGGGGTGGCAATATGAGTCGGGTGATCAGATTGGTCGAATGTGATGGGTGTTTGAGACCACTTCAGATAATTTGCTTTTGCGGGGGCAACCATGTTCACCTCTCGGTTAATCACTTTCAGTCGACTTCTGCTTTCCACATCTGCAAAGATCATCAGAGTGGAGTTGATATGCGGATATCCTCCCTCACTGTCCTCCTTGTCTTCGGCCTTGTCCGACTCCTTCTCCTTGTCCTTAGACTGTTTTCCCTGAAACTGCTGGATCAGGAGTCGACATTGGCGAGTGGTGTGCTTCGGGTAGATGATATTCCCCTCTTCGTCTTTCTTCGTATGGATGTGACATGGCATATCCATTACGTCGTTCCCTTCTTTATCCTTTACCTTCTTGGGGCTCCAGGATCCTTTTGGTTTCCCCTTAAACTTTCCTTGAGTCACGGCCAGAGCCTCTCCAGGAGCTGCCGGTTCAGCCTTCCGCTTCTGTTTCCGACTGGTGTTTCCTTTTTCCGACTGACTCGGCTTGTGTTTGCCGCTTCGGAGTCGGTCTTCTTCTTCGCCGTTGGCGTACTTGGTAGCAATCTCCATCATCTGACTCAAGGTCATGTCACCGGTTCGACCAAACTTCAAACTCAGTTCTCTGTTCTTGACGCCATCTTTGATGGCGCAGACTGCCTGATGATCGGACACATTCTCCATAGTGTGGTGCAAAGTGATCCACCTCTGAATATACTCTCTGAGAGTCTCATTAGCCTTCTGCACGCAAACTTGCAACTCCGTCAATCCAGCTGGTCGCTTGCAAGTCCCTTCAAACATTCTGATGAACACTCGGGACAAATCTTCCCAAGTGTAAATGCTGCTAGGAGGTAATTGAGTCAACCACGCCCTGGCAGAACCTTCCAGCATGAGGGGCAAATGCTTCATGGCCACCTCGTCATTCCCGCCACCAATCTGAACTGCCACTCGGTAGTCTTCAAGCCAAGTTTCAGGCTTAGACTCACCAGTGAACTTGCTGACTCCTGTTGCCAACCTGAAATTGGGAGGGATAAGTGCGGCTCTGATGGCTCTGCTGAAACATTCAGGACCAGAAACATGCACTCGACTACTTGTGGGTGCATCTCTGTCGAGTCCACCTCGATGGGCTCTGTTCCGGTCGACCATACCTTGCACGATAATGGATCGCGCATCGAAGCCTGGTTCTCTGGGGTCGACTGGAATCCTTCGCCCTGAACTGTACTGACGCCTGTCATCTTGCTGTCGAGGAGCGTAAGACCCACCCCTCGGAGGGGAGTTGGGCACTCGACGCCTATCATCTCGGTCGAGTCGGTCGCCATATTGATCTCGCCGATTCTCGCGCCCTTCACGCCGCGGAGGCGATCTAGGGCTGTGAGCCGACTGAACCGTATTCACAGTGACGGATCGACTGTGAATTCTGTTGCGCGACTGAGACACGGCCGAATTCTGATCTCCTGCTGCTCGGAGCAGATCCCTGATCTGCAGCAAACCTCTGCCAGCTTCCGACTGCGAAGGCTGGATGGACTCTGCTATACGGGTCGCAGCTGCTAAATTCTGAATTGGGGTTCGATATACCTGAGTCGGCGGGAAGAGTTGACGTCGACTGGTGTCGGGAACTCGTTGCCGCGCGCGCTCGTCGAGTGCTCGCTGAAGGTTCTCCAGTCGAGTGCGCTCGGCCAAATTGGCCAGACGCGCCTCCTCCAAGGCACGAGCCTCGGGGGTTTCTCCTGCGATGGGAGTACGCAGGGCATCCACGTTCCTGCGGCGAAGTTCCTCTCTTTGCAGAGAGTCGAGTGGCTCAGGCTGGTACTCTTCGCGGCGTCGTGCGGGGTCGCCTCCGTCACCTGATCCATCGCCACGGGCGAAGCCAGGGGGACTGCGGGGCCCGTCGACCATCAAGATTTCGGCCGCTGGATCACTGCTACCGCACTCGGATGCAGTCTCTATGGAGCCAGTCGACTGATCGAACAAGCCGTAGAGAGATTCGTTGGGCTCGATTGCCGCAACTTGGGTGGTGGCCGATTGGCGAGCCACCGCGTGCCTCACCCATCGCTGAAGCCTCGACCAGCCTGAGCGCTTGCGCTGGCGGGAGACCGGGAGGGTGGACAATAGAGGAGCCGACCGATACTGGGTCGACGGTTGCCGCAGCAGAACGCCGCGGACACATGCGCGAAAATGCGTCGCACCGCGGACGGGGAGCGCATCTACGTCGAGTGGAGCCTCCTGGAGCCATGCGGAGTCGTCGGCGATGAAGATGAGAGTGCCGAGACGGATCTCTTGACCCCCGACCAAAACTCCAGCAGACACCATGATGAAAGTACTCGGAAGAATCGCAACTTCTCCACAAAATCGCTAAAACACCTGCCCCACGGTGGGCGCCAACTGTCGTGGTTCTAAGCCTGACAGTAGAGTGGGGGGTAGGTATGGAGAGGCAAGGTCCTAGCTATGGAGAGGTTGTAAACACAAGGGATGTACGAGTTCAGGCCCTTCTCGGAAGAAGTAATAGCCCTACGTCTCGGAGCCCGGAGGCGGTCGAGTGGATTATGAGTATATGAGTTACAAGGTGCCGAACCCTTCTACCTGTGGAGGGGGGTGGCTTATATAGAGTGCGCCAGGACCCCAGCCAGCCCACGTAGGAGAGGGTTTAAGGTGAGTTAAGTCTGGGGCGTTACTGGTAACGCCCCACATAAAGTGCCTTTACTATCATAAAGTCTACTTGATTACAGGCCGTTGCAGTGCAGAGTGCCTCTTGACCTTCTGGTGGTCGAGTGAGTCTTCGTGGTCGAGTCCTTCAAGTCAGTCGAGTGTGTCCCTCGTTGGTCGACTGGAAGGTGACTTCTTCTAAGGGTGTCCTTGGGTAAGGTACTTGGATCAGGTCCATGACCCTACCCTAGGTACATAACCCCATCAGGTAACATTTCCATCCGCGTCCGTCTTCTTCTTAAAGATCCATTTATTTTCTATCGCTCGCCGATCATTGGGCAAGTCTGTCAAAGTCGACACTTTGTTTTCATACATGGATCCTATCTTGGATTGCATGGCTTCAAGCCATTTGTTGGAATCTGGGCCCGCCATCGCTTCTTCATAGTTCAAAGGTTCACCGTTGTCTAACAACATGATTTCCAGGACAGGGTTGCCATACCACTCTGGTGTGGAACGTGTCCTTGTGGACGTACAAAGTTCAGTAGTATCTTGATCCGAAGTACCTTGATCATCTTTATTAGTTTCCTCTCTAGTCGGTGCAGGCACCGCAGAAACATCTTCCTGAGCTGCGCTACTTTCCGGTTCAAGAGGTAGTACTTCATCAAGTTCCACTTTCCTCCCACTTACTTCTTTCGAGAGAAACTCTTTCTCCAGAAAGGACCTGTTCTTGGCAGCAAAGATCTTGCCTTCGGATCTGAGGTAGAAGGTATACCCAATGGTTTCCTTAGGGTATCCTATGAAGACGCATTTTTCCGACTTGGGTTCAAGCTTTTCAGGTTGGAGTTTCTTGACATAAGCATCGCATCCCCAAACTTTTAGAAACGACAACTTAGGTTTCTTCCCAAACCATAATTCATACGGTGTCATCTCAACGGATTTAGACGGTGCCCTATTTAAAGTGAATGTAGCTGTCTCTAGAGCGTATCCCCAAAATGATAGCAGTAAATCGGTGAGTGACATCATAGATCGCACCATATCCAATAGAGTGCGATTTTGATGTTCGGACACACGGTTACACTGAGGTGTTCCAGGCGGCGTGAGTTGTGAAACGATTCCACATTTCCTTAAGTGCGTACCAAATTTGTGACTTAAATATTCTCCCCCACGTTCTGATCGTAAGAACTTTATCTTTTGGTCACATTGATTCTCTACCTCATTCTGAAATTCCTTGAACTTTTCAAAGGTCTCAGACTTGTGTTTCATCAAGTAGACATACCCATATCTACTCAAGTCATCAGTGAGAGTGAGAACATAATGATAGCCTCCGCGAGCCTCAACGCTCATTGGACCGCACACATCAGTATGTATGATTTCCAATAAGTTGGTTGCTCGCTCCATTGTTCTGGAGAACGGAGTCTTGGTCATTTTGCCCATGAGGCATGGTTCACATGTGTCAAAAGATTCGTAATCGAGAGACTCTAAAAGTCCATCAGCATGGAGCTTCTTCATGCGCTTGACATCAATGTGACCAAGGCGGCAGTGCCACAAGTATGTGGGACTATTGTTATCTACCTTACATCTTTTGGTATTCACATTATGAATATGTGTAACATCATGTTCGAGATTCATTAAGAATAAACTATTGACCAGTGGGGCATGACCATAAAACATCTCTCTCATATAAATAGAACAGCCATTATTCTCGGATTTAAATGAGTAGCCATCTCGTATTAAACGAGATCCAGATACAATGTTCATGCTCAAAGCTGGCACTAAATAACAATTATTGAGGTTTAAAACTAATCCCGTAGGTAAATGTAGAGGTAGCGTGCCGACGGCGATCACATCGACCTTGGAACCATTCCCGACGCGCATCGTCACCTCGTCCTTCGCCAGTCTCCGCTTATTCCGCAGCTCCTGTTTTGAGTTACAAATATGAGCAACCGCACCAGTATCAAATACCCAGGAGCTACTATGAGTACTGGTAAGTACACATCAATTACATGTATATCACATATACCTTTAGTGTTGCCGGCCTTCTTGTCCGCTAAGTATTTGGGGTAGTTCCGCTTCCAGTGTCCGCTTCCCTTGCAATAAAAGCACCCAGTCTCAGGTTTGGGTCCATTCTTTGGCTTCTTCCCGGCAACTGGCTTACCGGGCGCGGCAACTCCCTTGTCGTCCTTCTTGAAGTTCTTCTTACCCTTGCCTTTCTTGAACTTAGTGGTTTTATTGACCATCAACACTTGATGTTCCTTTTTGATTTCCACCTCCGCTAATTTTAGCATTGAAAATACTTCAGGAATAGTTTTCACCATCCCCTGCATATTGTAGTTCATCACAAAGCTCTTGTAGCTAGGTGGGAGCGACTGAAGGATTCTGTCAATGACCGCCTCGTCCGGGAGGTTAATGTCCAGCTGGGACAGGCGGTTGTGCAACCCAGACATTTTGAGTATGTGCTCACTGACAGAACTATTTTCCTCCATCTTACAACTGTAGAACTTGTCGGAGACTTCATATCTCTCGACCAGGGCATGAGCTTGGAAAACCATTTTCAGCTCTTCGAACATCTCATATGCTCTGTGTTGCTCAAAACGCTTTTGGAGCCCCGGTTCTAAGCTGTAAAGCATGCCGCACTGAACGAGTGAGTAATCATGAGCACGTGACTGCCAAGCGTTCATAATGTCTTGGTTCTCTGTGATGGGTGCGTCACCTAGCGGTCCTTCTAGGACATATGCTTTCTTGGCAGCTATGAGGATAATCCTCAGGTTCCGGACCTAGTCCATATAGTTGCTGCCATCATCCTAAAGCTTGGTTTTCTCTAGGAACGCGTTGAAGTTGAGGTTGACATGAGCGTTGGCCATTTGATCTACAAGACATTTTGCAAAGGTTTTTAGACTAAGTTCATCTAATCAAATTATTTAATGAACTCCCACTCAGATTAGACATCCCTCTAGTCATCTAAGTGATACATGATCCGACTCAACTAGACCGTGTCCGATCATCACGTGAGACGGACTAGTCATCATCGGTGAACATCTCCATGTTGATCGTATCTTCCATACGACTCATGTTCGACCTTTCGGTCTCTTGTGTTCCGAGGCCATGTCTGTACATGCTAGGCTCATCAAGTCAACCTAAGTGTTTTGCATGTGTAAATCTTTCTTACACCCATTGTATGTGGACGTTGGAATCTATCACACCCGATCATCACGTGGCGCTTCGAAACAACGAACTTTCGCAACGGCGCACAGTTAGGGGGAACACTTTCTTGAAATTATTATGAGGGATCATCTTATTTACTACCGTCGTTCTAAGCAAATAAGATGCAAAAACATGATAAACATCACATGCAATCAAATAGTGACATGATATGGCCAATATCATATTGCTCCTTTGATCTCCATCTTCGGGGCGCCATGATCATCTTCATCACCGGCATGACACCATGATCTCCATCATCGTGTCTCCATGAAGTTGTTCGCCAACTATTACTTCTACTACTATGGCTAACGGTTTAGCAATAAAGTAAAGTAATTACATGGCGTTTATTCATTGACACGGAGGTCATACAATAATTAAGACAACTCCTATGGCTCCTTCCGGTTGTCATACACATCGACATGCAAGTCATGATTCCTATTACAAGAACATGGTCTCATACATCACATATATATCATTCATCACAACCTTTTGGCCATATCACATCACGAGGCATATGCTGCAAAAACAAGTCAGACGTTCTCTAATTGTTGTTGCATGTTTTTACTTGGCTGCAATAGGGTTCTAGCAAGAACGTTTCTTACCTACGTAAAAGCCACAATGTGATATGCCAATTTCTATTTACCCTTCATAAGGACCCTTTTCATCGAATCTGATCTGACTAAAGTGGGAGAGACAGACACCCGCTAGCCACCTTATGCAACTAGTGCATGTCAGTCGGTGGAACCTGTCTCACGTAAGCATACGTGTAAGGTCGGTCCGGGCCGCTTCATCCCACGATGCCGCCGAAACAAGATAAGACTAGTAGTGGCAATAAAATTGACAACATCTACGCCCACAACAAATTTGTGTTCTACTCATGCAAAGAAACTACACATAGACCTAGCTCATGATGCCACTGTTGGGGAACGTTGCAAAAAATAATTTTTTTTCTATGTTTCACCAAGATCAATCTATGGAGTCATATGGCAACGAGAGAGAGGAGTGCATCTACATACCCTTGTAGATCGCGAGCGAAAGCGTTCAAGAGAACGGGGTTGAGGGAGTCGTACTCGTCGTGATCCAAATCACCGAAGATCCTAGTGCTGAACGGACAGCACCTCCGTGTTCAACACACGTATGGTTGGGGAAGATGTCTCCTCCTTCTTGATCCAGCAAGGGGGAGGGAGAGGTTGATGGAGATCCAGCAGCACAACGGCGTGGTGGTGGAAGTAGCGGTGATCTCGGCAGGGCTTCGCCAAGCTCAGCGAGAGGGAGAGGTGGTGTGGGGGGAGAGGGAGGCGCCAGGGACTCAAGTGCGGCTTCCCTCCCTCCCCCCTCTTTATATAGGGGGCCTAGGGGGTGCACCAGCCCCCTAGAGATCCCATCTCAAGGGGGGGGGGGTTGGCCTAGGGGGGACTTGCCCCCCAAGTCAAGTGGGGCGCCCCCCACCCCTAGGGTTTCCAACCCTAGGCGCAGGGGAGGCCCAAGGGGGGCGCACCAGCCCACCAGGGGCTGGTTCCCCTCCCACTTCAGCCCATGGGGCCCTTCGGGATAGGTGGCCCCACCCGTTGGACCCCCGGGACCCTTCCGGTGGTCCTGGTACAATACGGGTGACCCCCGAAACTTTCCCGGTGGCCGAAACTGGACTTCCTATATACAATTCTTCACCTCCGGACCATTCCAGAACTCCTCGTGACGTCCAGGATCTCATCCGAGACTCCGAACAACTTTAGGGTTACCGCATACTAATATCTCTACAACCCTAGCGTCACTGAACCTTAAGTGTGTAGACCCTACGGGTTCGGGAGACACGCAGACATGATCGAGACGACTCTCCGGTCAATAACCAACAACGGGATCTAGATACCCATGTTGGCTCCCACATGCTCCTCGATGATCTCATCGGACGAACCACGATGTCAAGGATTCAAGTAATCCCGTATACAATTTCCTTTGTCAATCGGTACGTTACTTGCCCGAGATTCGATCATCGGTATCCCAATACCTTGTTCAATCTCGTTACTGGCAAGTCACTTTACTCGTACCGTAATGCATGATCCCGTGACCAAACACTTGGTCACATTGAGCTCATTATGATGATGCATTACCGGGTGGGCCCAGAAATACCTCTCCGTCATACGGAGTGACAAATTCCAGTCTCGATCCATGTCAACCCAACAGATACTTTCGGTGATACCTGTAGTATACCTTTATAGCCACCCAGTTACGTTGTGACGTTTAGTACACCCAAAGCACTCCTACGGCATCTGGGAGTTACATGATCTCATGGTCTAAGGAAATGATACTTGACATTGGAAAAGCTCTAGCAAACGAACTACACGATCTTGTGCTGTGCTTAGGATTGGGTCTTGTCCATCACATCATTCTCCTAATGATGTGATCCCGTTATCATTGACATCCAATGTCCATAGTCACGAAACCATGACTATCTGTTGATCAACGAGCTAGTCAACTAGAGGCTTACTAGGGACATGTTATGGTCTATGTATTCACATGTGTATTATGATTTCCAGATAACACAATTATAGCATGAATAGTAGACAATTATCATGAACAAGGAAATATAATAATAATCATTTTATTATTGCCTCTAGGGCATATTTCCAACACGCCCCTCCCCTAGGGAAACCCTAGGGCGCCTCCACCTTCCCCCTTCCCCCTATATATAGTGAGGGAGAGAGAGGGCAGTCGTACCCCTTCCCTTGGCACAGCCCCTCCCTCCTCCAAATCTTCCTCCTCTGTAGTGCTTGGCGAAGCCCTGCAGGAATACCACAAGCTCCACCACCACGTCGTTGTGCTGCCGGAGCTCTCCCTCAACTTCTCCTCTCCGCTTGCTGGATCAAGAAGGAGGAGACGTCCCTGGGCTGTACGTGTGTTGAACACGGAGGCGCCGTCCGTTCGGCGCTAGATCGGGTCTTCCGTGATTTGAATCGCTGCGAGTACGACTCCATCATCCGCGTTCTAGTAACGCTTCCGCTTAGCGATCTTCAAAGGTATGAAGATGTACTTCCTCTCTCTCTGTCTTGTTGCTAGAATCTCCTAGATGGATCTTGGTGATACGTAGGAAAATTTTGAATTATTGCTACATTCCCCAATAGTGGCATCATGAGCTAGGTCTATGCGTAGATTCTATGCACGAGTGGAACACAAGTAGTTGTGGGCGTTGGTTTGTTCAATTTGCTTACCGTTACTAGTCCTATCTTGGTTCGGCGGTATTGTGAGATGAAGCGGCCCGGACCGACCTTACATGTACGCTTACGTGAGACAGGTTCCACCGACTGCATGCACTTGTTGCATAAGGTGGCTAGCGGGTGTCTGTCTCTCCCACTTTAGTCGAATCGGATTCGATGAAAAGGGTCCTTATGAAGGGTAAATAGCAATTGGCATATCACCATTGTGGCTTTTGCGTAGGTAAGAAACTGAAGGAAATATGCCCTAGAGGCAATAATAAAGTTATTATTTATTTCCTTATATCATGATAAATATTTATTATTCATGCTATAATTGTATTAACCGGAAACTTAGTACATGTGTGAATACGTAGACAAACAGAGTGTCACTAGTATGCCTCTACTTGACTAGCTCGTTGATCAAAGATGGTTATGTTTCCTAACCATAGACATGAGTTGTCATTTGATTAACGGGATCACATCATTAGGAGAATGATGTGATTGACTTGACCCATTCTGTTAGCTTAGCACTCGATCGTTTAGTATTCTGCTATTGCTTTCTTCATGACTTATACATGTTCCTATGACTATGAGATTATGCAACTCCCGTTTACCGGAGGAACACTTTGTGTGCTACCAAACGTCACAACGTAACTGGGTGATTATAAAGGTGCTCTACAGGTGTCTCCGAAGGTACTTGTTGGGTTGGCGTATTTCGAGATTAGGATTTGTCACTCCGATCGTCGGAGAGGTATCTCTGGGCGCACTCGGTAATGCACATCACTTAAGCCTTGCAAGCATTGCAACTAATGAGTTAGTTGCTGAATGATGTATTACAGAACAAGTAAAGAGACTTGCTGGTAACGAGATTGAACTAGGTATTGAGATACCGACGATCGAATCTCGGGCAAGTAACATACCGATGACAAAGGGAACAACATATGTTGCTGTGCGATCTGACCGATAAAGATCTTCGTAGAATATGTAGGAGCCAATATGGGCATCCAGGTCCTGCTATTGGTTATTGACAAGAGAGGTGTCTCGGTCATGTCTACATAGTTCTCCAACCCGTAGGGTCCGCATGCTTAACGTTCATTGATGATATAGTACTATGAGTTATGTATGTTGGTGGCCGAATGTTGTCCGGAGTTTTGGATGAGATCACGGATATGACGAGGAACTCCGGAATGGTCCGAAAGTGAAGATTGATATTTGGATAGTAGTGTTTGATATCCGGAAAGGTTCCGGAATCCATCGGAAGGGGTTCTGGATGTTTCTCGAAATGTTTGGGCAAGAGAACACTTTATCTGGGCCAAAGGGGAAAGCCCACGAGGTTTTTGGAAAGCGCAAAAGGAAGTTTTGTGGAGTCCAGGGGCCAGACGCCAGGGTCCCTGGCGTCTGGGTCCAGACGCCGGGAACCCTGGCGTATGGCCCTGGAGTCCGAGAAGGACTCTTGCCTTTCGGGTGAAACCAACTTTGTGGAGGCTTTTACTCCAAGTTTCGACCCCAAGGCTCAACATATAAATAGAGGGATAGGGCTAGCAGCCAAGACACATCAAGAAACACCAAGCCGTGTGCCGGCAACCCTGTCCCCTCTAGTTTACCCTCCATCATAGTTTCCGTAGTGCTTAGGCAAAGCCCTATGGAGATTTTTCTTCACCAACGCCGTCACCACACCGTCGTGCTGTCGGAACTCATCTACTAATTCGCCTGTCTTGCTGGATCGAGAAGGCGAGGACGTCATCGAGCTGAATGTGTGCAGAACTCGGAGGTGCCGTGCATTCGATACTTGGATCGGTCGGATCGTGAAGATGTACGACTACATCAACCACATTGATAAACGCTTCCACTTAGTGATCTTCAAGGGTATGAAGATACACTCCCCCTCTCGTTGCTATGCATCACCATGATCTTTCGTGTGCGTAGGATTTTTTTTTGAAATTACTACGTTCCCCAACAGAAACGTTCTTGCTAGAAACCCATAGCAGCCATGTAAAACATGCAACAACAATTAGAGGATGTCTAACTTGTTTTTGCAGAGTATGCTATATGATGTGATATGGCCAAAAGAATGTGATGAATGATATATGTGATGTATGAGATTGATAATGTTCTTGTAATAGGAATCACGACTTGCATGTCGATGAGTATGACAACCGGCAGGAGCCATAGGAGTTGTCTTAATTTATTGTATGACCTGCGTGTCATTGAAAACGCCATGTAATTACCTTACTTTATTGCTAACCGTCAGCCTGCTATGTCTCCAACGTATCTACTTTTCCAAACACTTTTGCCCTTGTTTTGGACTCTAACTTGCATGATTTGAATGAAACTAACCCGGACTGACGCTGTTTTCACCAGAACTGCCATGATGTTGTTTTATGTGTAGAAAAGAAAAGTTCTCGGAATGTCCTGGAAATCCACGGAGGCACTTTTCAGAACTAATAAGAATTTTTGGCGAAAGAATCAAGGTCAGGGGCCCCACGGGCTGTCCACGAGACAGGAGGGCGCCCCCCTAGGGCGCGCCCTCCTATCTCATGGGCCCCCTGGACCTCCTCCGACCTCAACTCCAACTCCATATATACCGTCTCGGGGAGAAAAAAAATCAAGGAGAAAGTTTCATCACGTTTCACGACATGGAGCCGCCGCCAAGCCCTAATCTCTCTCGGAAGGGCTGATCTGGAGTCTGTTCGGGGCTCCGGAGAGGGGGATTCGTCGCCATCGTCATCATCAACCATCCTCCATCACCAATTTCATGATGCTCACCGCCGTGCGTGAGTAATTCCATCGTAGGCTTGCTGGACGGTGATGGGTTGGATGAGATTTACCATGTAATCAAGTTAGTTTTGTTAGGGTTTGATCCCTAGTATCCACTTTGTTCTGAGATTGATGTTGCTATGACTTTGCTATGCTTAATGCTTGTCACTAGGGCCCAAGTGCCATGATTTCAGATCTGAACCTATTATGTTTTCATGAATATATGTGTGTTCTTGATCCTACCTTGCAAGTCTATAGTCACCTATTATGTGTTATGATCCGACAACCCCGAAGTGACAATAATCGGGATACTTCTCGATGATGACCGTAGTTTGAGGAGTTCATGTATTCACTATGCATTAATGCTTTGGTCCGGTTCTCTATTAAAAGGAGGCCTTAATATCCCTTAGTTTCCGTAAGGACCCCGCTGAACACGGGAGGGTAGGACAAAAGATGTCATGCAAGTTCTTTTCCATAAGCACGTATGATTATTTACAGAATACATGCCTACATTACATTGATGAATTGGAGCTAGTTCTATATCACCCTATGTTATAACTATTGCATGAGGAATCACATCCGGCATAATTATCCATTACTGATCCATTGCCTATGAGCTTTTCACATATTGTTCTTCGCTTATTTACTTTTCCGTTGTTACTGTTACAACTACTACAAAAACCCAAAAACATTTATCTTTACTTTTGCTACCGTCACTATTATTATCATACCACTTTTGCTACTAAACACTTTGCTGCAGATACTAAGTTATCCAGGTGTGGTTAAATTGACAACTCAACTGCTACTACTCAAGAATATTCTTTGGCTCCCCTTGTGTCGAATCAATAAATTTGGGTTGTACTTCACCCTCGAAAGCTGTTGCGATCCCCTACACTTGTGGGTTATCAAGACTAATTTCTGGCGCCGTTGCCGGGGAGCATAGCTCTATTCTCCGAGTCACTTGGGATTTATATCTGTTGATCACTATGAAGAACTTGAAAGACGATCGAACTACTATTTTGCCCTCAACTACGAGGGGAGGTAAGGAACTGCCATCTAGCTCTGCACTAGATTCTCCTTCCGTTATTAGTAGGCTTGCGACACCTAAACCTGCTACTGCTATGAATTCTGATATGTCGCATGTTATTGATGATGCCACTTCTGCTATGCATGATGAAACTACTTCTGTGCGTGATACTACTTTGCCATTAGGTGAATTTCTTGATGAACAACTTGCTAGAGTTAGGGGGAATGATATTACTGAAGATCATATTACTGATGATAGTGATGATGAACGTTCCCCCAATGGTTATGTATTACCTATTGTTCCTAAGGGTTATGTCTGTTGGGGAACATTGCAGAAAACAAAAAATTTCCTACGGTTTCACCAAGATCAACCTATGAGTTCATCTAGCAACGAGAGAGAGGAGTGCATCTACATACCCTCGTAGATCGAGCGGAAGAGTTCAAGAGAACGGGGTTGAGGGAGTCGTACTCGTCATGATCCAAATCACCGGAGATCCTAGCGCCGAACGAACGACACCTCCGCATTCAACACATGTACGGTCAGCGTGACGTCTCCTTCTTCTTGATCCAGCAAGGGGGAAGGAGAGGTTGATGAAGATCCACCAGCACGACGGCCTGGTGGTGGATGCAGCAGGGATCCCGGCAGGGCTTCGCCAAGCGTCTGCGGAGGGAGAGGTGTAGCAAGGGGGAAGGGAGGCGCCAAGTGCAAGGGTGCGGCTGCCCTCCCTCCCCCTCTTTATATAGGGACCCTTGGGGGGGCGCCGGCCCTAGGAGATTGAATCTCCAAGGGGGGGCGGCGGCCAAGGGGGTGCCTTGCCCCCAAGGCAAGTGGAGGCGCCCCCTCCCCTAGGGTTCCCAACCCTAAGCGCAGGGGGGGGGGCAAGGGGGGGCACACCAGCCCATGGGGCCCTCCGGGATGGGTGGCCCCACCCGGTGGACGTGGACCCCCCGACACTTCCGGTGGTCCCGGTACAATACCGGTGACCCCCGAAACTTTCCCGATGGCCGAAACTCGACTTCCAGTATATAATTATTTACCTCCGGACCATTCCGAAACTCCTCTTGACGTCCGGGGTCTCATCCGGGACTCCGAACAACTTTCAGTTTGCTGCATACTAATATCTCTACAACCCTAGCATCACCGAACCTTAAGTGTGTAGACCCTACGGATTCGGGAGACATGTAGACATGACCGAGACGGCTCTCCGGTCAATAACCAACAGCGGGATCTGGATACCCATGTTGGCTCCCACATGCTCCTCGATGATCTCATCGGATGAACCACGATGTCGAGGATTCAAGCAACCCCGTATATAATTCCCTTTGTCAATCGGTATGTTACTTGCCCGAGATTCGATCGTCGGTATCCCAATACCTCGTTCAATCTCATTACCGCCAAGTCACTTTACCCGTACCGTAATGCATGATCCCGTGACCAGACACTTGGTCACTTTGAGCTCATTATGATGATGCATTACCGAGTGGGCCCAAAGATACCTCTCCGTCATACGGAGTGACAAATCCCAGTATCGATCCGTGTCAACCCAACAGACACTTTCGGAGATACCCGTAGTATACCTTTATAGTCACCCAGTTACGTTGTGACGTTTGGTACACCCAAAGCACTCCTACGGTGTCCGGGAGTTACACGATCTCATGGTCTAAGGAAAAGATACTTGACATTGGAAAAGCTCTAGCAAACGAACTACACGATCTTGTGCTATGCTTAGGATTGGGTCTTGTCCATCACATCATTCTCCTAATGATGTGATCTCGTTATCAATGACATCCAATGTCCATAGTCAGGAAACCATGACTATCTATTGATCAACGAGCTGGTCAACTAGAGGCTCACTAGGGACATATATTGTGGTCTATGTATTCACACGTGTATTACGATTTCCGGATAATACAATTATAGCATGAATAAAAGACAATTATCATGAACAAGGAAATATAATAATAATCCTTTTATTATTGCCTCTAGGGCATATTTCCAACAATGTCATGAATGAAAAAGCTGCTATGGAAATTCTTGCTTGCAATGATAGAAATTATTAGCTAAATGGAAGCAGCAGTCTCTTAATGCTAGAATGAAACCCGATCCTATTTTTGCTACTTCACCTATCTGTGTTACTGATAAGGATTATGAATTCTCTGTTGATCCTGATATTATTACTTTAGTTGAATCTGATCCTTTTTATGGCCTTGAATCTGAAACTGTTGTGGCACATCTTACCAAGTTGAATGATATAGCCACCCTATTTACTAACGATGAGAAGTCTCGCTATTTATATATCCTTAAGATATTTCCGTTCTCATTAAAGGGTGATGCTAAGACTTGGTATAATTCTCTTGCTCCTGGTTGTGTGCATAGTCCCCAGGATATGATTTATTACTTCTCTGCTAAATATTTCCCTGCTCATAAGAAACAAACTGCCTTGCGGGAAATATATAATTTTGTGCAAATCAAAGAAGAGAGTCTCCCACAAGCTTGGGGGAGGCTTCTCCGGTTACTTAATGCTTTGCCTGATCATCCTCTTAAGAAAAATGAAATACTTGATATCTTTTATAATGGACTAACCGATGCTTCCAAGGACTACTTGGATAGTTGTGCTGGTTGTGTTTTCAGGGAAAGAACAGTCGACGAAGCTGAAATACTATTGAATAATATGTTCACTAATGAAAATAATTGGACTCTCCCCGAGCCAGTTCCTGAAGTAATTCCTGAACCAATTGAGCCAACTCCTGAGACTATTCCTAAACCCACTCTGAAGAAGAGAGGTGTTCTATTTCTCAGTCCTGAAGATATGCAAGAGGCAAAGAAATCAATGAAAGAAAAAGGTATTAAAGCTGAAGATGTTAAGAATTTACCTCCTATTGAAGAAATACATGGTCTTAATTTACCGCCTGAAGAACCACATTGTCTTGATAACCCGACACAGGTAGTAAAGGTAAATTCTCTCTATAGATATGATAAAGTTGAAATACCCTCTACTAAATTCCATAACCCATGCTTAGATGAATTTGATGACTTTATGGCTAGACAATAAAGTTTTAATGCTTATGTTGGTAGAGAGTTAAAGAATAATGCTTTCGAGATAGGACGCGTAGGTGATAATCTGGCTAGAGTTAAAGATGAACTTCACCGTGTTAGCAAATATGCTTCTATGGTTGCTACTCAAGCTGAGCAAGTACTCAAAGCTCAAAATGATTTGCTTGATGAATTAAATAATAAAAATGACTTTGCTATTAGAGTGGCTACTAGAACTGGTAGAATGACTCAGGAACCTTTGTATCCTGAAGGCCACCCAGAGAATCGAGCAAGATTCTCAGAGAAATAATTTAGAGGCACCTAGTTCTTCTAAGAAGAAGAAAAAGAAAGACGATAGGACTTTGCATGCTTCTAATTAACCTACTGTAGACACACCTGAGAATCCCAATGATAGTTCTATCTCTGATGCTGAAACACAATCAGATGATGAACATGAACCTAGTGATAATGTTAATGATAATGTTCATGTTGATGCTCAACCTAGCAAAAACAATGATGTAGAGATTGAACCTGTTGTTGATCTTGATAACCCACCATCAAAGAATCAACGTTATGACAAGAGAGATTTTGTTGCTAGGAAGCACGGTAAAGAAAGAGAACCATGGGTTCAGAAACCCATGCCCTTTCCTCCTAAACCATCCAAGTCAAACGATGATGAGGATTTTGAGCGCTTTGCTGAAATGATTAGACCTATTTTCTTACGTATGCGCTTAACTGATATGCTTAAAGTAAATCCTTATGCTAAATATATGAAGGATATCATCACAAATAAAAGAAAGATACCGGAAGCTGGAATTTCCACCATGCTTGCTAATTACACTTTTAAGGGTGGAATACCAAAGAAACTTGGAGATCCGGGTGTACCAACTATACCATGCTCTATTAAAAGAAATTATGTTAGAACTGCTTTATGTGATCTTGGAGCCGATGTTAGTGTTATGCCTCTCTCTTTATATCGTAGACTTGAATTGAATAAGTTGACACCTACTGAAATATCTTTGCAAATGGCTGATAAATCAACTGCTATACCTGTCGGTATTTGTGAGGATGTGCCTGTTGTGGTTGCAAATGTCACTATCTTAACGGACTTTGTTATTCTTGATATTCCCGAGGACGATAGTATGTTTATTATCCTTGGTAGACATTTTCTTAATACTGCAGGGGCTGTTATTGATTGCAACAAAGGCAATGCCACTTTTCATGTTAATGGTAATGAGCATACCGTACACTTTCCGAGGAAACAATCTCAAGTTCATAGCATCAATTCTATTGGAAAATTTCCAACTATCATTTTTGGAGGTTTTGAATTTCCTCTCCCTACTGTCAAGAAAAAGTATGATATTCTTATTGTTGGGATTTCCATATCCCCGTTGAGGTAACTTAGTGTTATTCGAAATTTCTCCGGTTCCGTGTTATTCGGAATGAGTTTGTTAACAAGACTTGATCAACCTTGTTAGTGGATTCATTTTGATGATCACGAGATGGATGAAACTAGAAGGCACAACCTTTTGTACCCTCTTTTTACTTTCTGTTATTTAGAATAAATAAAGCAAAAATAGTATTATCTGTCTATTTTCTAATTTATCCGTGCATTAAAAAATAGTCCGAAAATAAAAGTGCTCCAAATGCCCTGCAAATTTAGTATGATTTTTTCTGGAATATTTGAGGATTTTAGGCACTGAAAACACTGCAGGAGGGCCAAGCACCAGGCCATGAGAGAGGAGGGCGCCCCCCTGTCTCGTGCGTCCCTGGTGGCTCCCCTCCACTTATTCCAGCACCCACGCACTTCATATTCTACCCAAAAAAATCCCCATCCAGCTCAAGCCCGAGTTCTAGCTCGTTTTGCTACGATTTTCGATCTCTTAGCTCAAAGCTCCATTCGCAAAACTGCTTTGGGAGATTGTTGCTTGGTATGTGACTCATCCATTGATCCAATTAGTTTTTGTTCTAGTGCTTTATTCATTGCAAATTTTTGCTGCATAGTTGACCATGTTCTTGAGCTTGCATGTTAAATTTTTGAGGTCCTAAGCAATTACAATGCATGATATAGGCTCTAGGCACTTGTAGGAGTAGTTGCTACCAATCTTGTTTAGTTTTATCCACTTTTATTTTGAAGTTACTAAAATTTCAGAAATTTTCAGAAAAAGAAATATGCTTAGAAGAATGTACCAAGGTGGTTCCTTAGCAAAGAAAGGGCCAAGAATTGCTATACGTGAACAAGATATTAATTTGCCAAGGGACGCAAATGTACGGGCTTGCGAGTGGCCATCCGATGATTTTATGGTCGAAGCAGGCTTCAAGGAGGAATTTGACGCGTATGTGCGCAATGCCAAGCTGGACGACTTCTTACAAGATAAGTGTCCTCAATATTATCAATTGGCTGATTCCTTTGTGCGGAGATTCGAATATATTTCTTCACGTAATTCTCCTAGTGTTATGTTTGATATTTACGATACATCTTATACCATGGATTTAGAGGATTTTACAATTGCTTGCAAACTCCCATAGTGGGGTAATATTAATGATCCTCCAAAATCTGAAGTTAGAAATTTTCTTGCTAGTATTACTGTGGGAGAATCTAGGGACGTAACACAAGCTACCATAGGGAGCATTCATTTTCCTGCTATACATTACTTTGCTCTCTTTATTGGTAGATGCATTAACGGTAAGGACGAAGTATGTCACATGTGTGCCCCTGATCTTTGTGTCCTCAAGAGTGCTGTGTCAGGTTATAGAGGTTATAACTTTGGGGCAATAGTTGCACGTAGGTTGCAGAATAATAGTAGAAGGGGTAATTTCTTTGGAGGAATTTATGCAACCCGTGTGGCTAATTTTCTTAATATAGCGCCACGAGAGGGGGATATGATTGTACCTCCTGTTTATTTGGATAAAGAAGCTATGTTTGATCATAATTTTCTTGAGAGGAATGAACAATTCCTCCATTATCGGCTAATCTATGATAGACGCAACGTCGTCCCTGTTACTCTTCCTGCTCCCTACCTTTTTGATTATCAGACAAAAGGAAGATATGTTGTCACCAGGGAAGAAGCCACTGAATATGAGAGGGGAATGGAGGCAGCTCGCCAACACGCTGCTGCTCAGGAGGCGGTTGCCTCTTCATCTCAGTACTACCCCAGTTTCACTTATGGATATTAGCTAGGCGGTCACTGGTATTAGACCAACTTAGGCCAAAAGCCTAAGCTTGGGGGAGTACGTATTTCTCACCAACTTTACATTCATGTTCACACACTAGTCGTCGGTGCTCATACTCTTTCATTGTATTATCCGTGTTAGTTTAAATTTCTTTTTCTAGCTTTCTTCTTGTGTGTTTGTTAAACCTTAAGAAAAACCAAAAAAATAGTTAGTTTAATTTCCCTGCTTGTAGTAGAAATTAAAATGAAAACCCAAAAAGATTTCTCGTTCTTCTTTTACTTGTTGGGAGCTTTCCCGTGTAAATAGTTTTCTTTTCTTTTCTTTCTTTTGGGGGTCGAGAAGACCATACTGAAAATGCTTAGTGGCTCTTTTATGCATGATTGTTTAATTATATTTAGAGCCCATATTACTTGTCTTCTCTCTTGAGTTGAATCTTGCAGATTCTAGCTTAGTCCAATGCACGTGCACTCTTATTATTGTACATATCGTTCGGTCGTGCAAGTGAAAGGCAATAATGACGATATATGATGGACTTATTGGGATGAGAAAAGCTGGTATGAACTCGACCTCTCTTGTTTTTGTAAATATGATGATTCATCGTTCCTAAGTCAGCTATTATGAAGTAAACATATTTGCAATGACAATTAGAGATTATAGTTGCTTGTGCCATGCTTGATTAGCTATGAGTTATAATGGTTTACCTTGCGTGCCAACATGCTATTAGAATGATTATGATGTAGTATGATGGGATGGTGTCCTCCTTTGAATGTATTAAGTGACTCGACTTGGCACATGTTCACGCATGTAGTTGAATCAAATCAACATAGCCTTCATGATATTTATGTTCATGGTGGATTATATCCTACTCATGCTTGTATTCGATGTGAATTAATTTTAATGCAGGCTTACGACTGTTGTCGCTCTCTCAGTTGGTCGCTTCCCAGTCTTTTGCTAGCCTTCACCTGTACTAAGCGGGAATACTGCTTGTGCATCCAAACTCCTTAAACCCCAAAGTTGTTCCATATGAGTCCACCAAACCTTCCTATATGCGGTATTTACCTGCCGTTCCAAGTAAATTTGTATGTGCCAAACTCCAAACCTTCAAATGAAATTATGTTTTGTATGCTCGAGCAGCTCATGTTTCAACTAGGGCTGCCTATATCTTCCATGCTAGGTGGGTTATTCTCAAGAGGAGTGGACTCCGCTCCTCATTCATGAGAAAGGGCCGGTAACCGGGATGCCCAGTCCCATGATCCAAAAAGATCAAAACAAATCAAAATAATTAAACAAAACTCCTCCAGGGCTGTTGTATGTTGGAGGCACTCGTTGTTTTGAGCAAGCCATGGATTGATGCTTGTTGGTGGTTGGGGGAGTATAAACCTTTACCATTCTGTTTGGGAACTGCCTATAATGCATGTAGTATGGAAGATACAGCCATCTCATAGTTGTTGCGTTGATAGCGAAAGTATGCCGCTCAAAATATTATTCAATCTCTATTTTAAAATCGAGCTCTGGCACCTCTACAAATCCCTGCTTCCCTCTGCGAAGGGCCTATCTATTTACTTTTATGTTGAGTCATCACCCTACTTATTAAAAAGCACCCACTGGAGAGCACACTGTCATTTGCATTCATTATTATTGGTTTATATTGGGTATGACTTGACTGGATCTCTTTTACCATGAATTACAATGTTTAGTCAGTCCTTGATCTTTAAAGGTGCTCTGCATTTATGTTTTGCGGTCTCAGAAAGGGCTAGCGAGATACCATTTTGTTATATCATGTTATGGTTATTTTGAGAAAGTGTTGTCATCCGAGTTTTATTATTATGACTCGCTAGCTGATTATGCTATTGATATGAGTAATTGTGAGACCTATGTGTTATTGTGAGTATGGTTAGTTCATAATATTTGCTGAAACTTGAATGCTGGCTTTTCATGTTTACAACAACAAGAGCAAACAGAGTTTGTAAAAGTTTTTCTTTATCACTTTCAGTTTATCAACTGAATTGCTTGAGGACAAGCAAAGGTTTAAGCTTGGGGGAGTTGATACGTCTCCAACATATCTACTTTTCCAAACACTTTTGCCCTTGTTTTGGACTCTAACTTGCATGATTTGAATGAAACTAACCCGGACTGACGCTGTTTTCAGCAGAACTGCCATGATGTTGTTTTATGTGTAGAAAAGAAAAGTTCTCGGAATGTCCTGGAAATCCACGGAGGCACTTTTCAGAACTAATAAGAATTTTTGGCGAAAGAATCAAGGTCAGGGGGCCCACGGGCTGTCCACGAGACAGGGGGGCGCCCCCCTAGGGTGCGCCCTCCTATCTCGTGGGCCCCCTGGACCTCCTCCGACCTCAACTCCAAGTCCATATATACCCTTTTGGGGAGAAAAAATCAAGGAGAAAGTTTCATCGCGTTTCACAACATGGAGCCGCCGCCAAGCCCTAATCTCTCTCGGGAGGGCTGATCTGGAGTCCGTTCGGGGCTCCGGAGAGGGGGATTGATCGCTGTCGTCATCATCAACCATCCTCCATCACCAATTTCATGATGGTCACCGCCGTGCGTGAGTAATTCCATCGTAGGCTTGCTGGACGGTGATGGGTTGGATGAAATTTACCATGTAATCAAGTTAGTTTTGTTAGGGTTTGATCCCTAGTATCCACTATGTTCTGAGATTGATGTTGCTATGACTTTGCTATGCTTAATGCTTGTCACTAGGGCCCGAGTGCCATGATTTCAGATCTGAACCTATTATGTTTTCATGAATATATGTGTGTTCTTGATCCTATCTTGCAAGTCTATAGTCACCTATTATGTGTTATGATCCGACAACCCCGAAGTGACAATAATCGGGATACTTCTCGGTGATGACCGTAGTTTGAGGAGTTCATGTATTCACTATGCGTTAATGCTTTGGTCCGGTTCTCTATTGAAATGAGGCCTTAATATCCCTTATTTCCGTAAGGACCCCGCTGAACATGGGAGGGTAGGACAAAAGATGTCATGCAAGTTCTTTTCCATAAGCACGTATGATTATTTACGGAATACATGCCTACATTACATTGATGAATTGGAGCTAGTTCTATATCACCCTATGTTATAACTATTGCATGAGGAATCGCATCCGGCATAATTATCCATTACTGATCCATTGCCTACGAGCTTTTCACATATTGTTCTTCGCTTATTTACTTTTCCGTTGTTACTGTTACAACTACTATAGAAACCCAAAAATATGTATCTTTACTTTTGCTACCGTCACTATATTATTATCATACCACTTTTGCTACTAAACACTTTGCTGCAGATACTAAGTTATCCAGGTGTGGTTGAATTGACAACTCAATTGCTAATACTCAAGAATATTCTTTGGCTCCCCTTGTGTCGAATCAATAAATTTGGGTTGTACTTCACCCTCGAAAGCTGTTGCGATCCCCTACACTTGTGGGTTATCACAGCCATAGTAGTAGAAGTAATAGTTGGCGAGACAACTTCATGAAGACACGATGATGGAGATCATGGTGTCACATGCCAGTGACGAAGGTGATCATGCCGCGCCTCAAAGTTGGAGATCAAAGGCGCAAGATGATATTGGCCATATCATGTCACTTTATGATTTGCATGTGATGTTTGTCATGTTTACATCTTATTTGCTTAGAACAACGGTAGCATAAATAAGATGATTCCCTCACTAAAATTTCAAGAAAGTGTTCCCCCTAACTGTGCAACATTGTGAAAGTTCGTTGTTTCGAAGCACCACGTGATGATCGGGTGTGATAAATTCTAACGTTCGCATACAACGGGTGTAAGCCAGATTTACACATGCAAAAACACTTAGGTTGACTTGACGAGCCTAGCATGTACAGACATGTCCTCGGAACACAAGAGACCGAAAGGTCAAACATGAGTCGTATAGTGGATACGATCAACATGAAGATGTTCACCGATGATGACTAGTCTGTCTCACGTGATGATCGGACACGGCCTAGTTGACTCGGATCATGTATAACTTAGATGACTAGAGGGATGTCTATCTAAGTGGGAGTTCACTAAATAATTGATTAGATGAACTTAATTATCATGAACATAGTCAAAAACTCTTTACAAATTATGTCGTAGCTTACGCTTTAGTTCTATTATTTTAGATATGTTCCTAGGGAAAAAAATTAGTTGAAATTTGACAGTATTATGAGGACTGGGTCTGTAAACTGAGGATTGTCCTCATTGCTGCGCAGAAGGATTATGTCCTTAATGTGCCGCTCGGTGTGTTGAACCTCTAGCGTTGCCTGTGGATGTTGCGAACATCTGACATACACGTTTTGATGACTACATGATAGTTCAGTGCGTAATGTTAAACGGTTTAGAATTGAGGCACCGAAGACATTTTTGAAACATCGCGGAACATATGAGATGTTCCAAGAGCTGAAATTGGGATTTCAGGCTCGTGTCCATGTCAAGAGGTGTGAGACCTCTGACAAGTTTCTTAGCCTGCAAACTAAGGGAGAAAAGCTCAATCGTTGAGCATGTGCTCAGATTGTCTAAGTACTACAATCGCTTGAATCGAGTGGGAGTTAATCTTCCAGATGAGATAGTGATGGTTCTCCAAAGTTAGTGCCACCAAGCTACTAGAGCTTCGTGGTGAACTATAACATATCAGGTATAGATATGATGATCCTTGAACTATTCGCGACGTTTGACACCGTGAAAGTAGAAATCAAGAAGGAGCATCAATTGTTGATGGTTAGTAAAACCACTAGTTTCAAGAAGGGCAAGGGCAAGAAGGGATACTTCATGAAACGACAAATCAGTTGCTGCTCTAGTGAAGAAACCCAAGGTTGAACCCAAACCCGAGACTAAGTGCTTCTATAATGAGGGGAACGGTCACTGAAGCGGAACTACCCTAGATACTTGGTAGATGAGAAGGCTGGCAAGGTCGACAGAAGTATATTGGATATACATTATATTAATGTGTACTTTACTAGTACTCCTAGTAGCACCAGGGTATTAGATACCGGTTCGGTTGCTAAGTGTTAGTAACTCGAAATAAAAGCTATGGAATAAACGGAGACTAGCTAAAGGTGAGATGACGATATGTGTTGGAAGTGTTTCCAAGGTTGATGTGATCAAACATTGCATGCTCCCTCTACCATCTGGATTGGTGTTAAACCTAAATAATTGTTATTTGGTGTTTGCATTGAGCATGATTGGATTATGTTTATCGCAATACGGTTGTTCATTTAAGGAGAATAATGGTTACTCTGTTTATTTGAATAATACCTTCAATGGTCTTGCACCTAAAATGAATGGTTTATTGAATCTCGATCGTAGTGATACACATGTTCATTCCAAAAGATATAAGATAGTAATGGTAGTACCACATACTTGTGGCACTGCCATTTGAGTCATAAGCTCCATGTTGATGGATCTTTGGACTCACTCGTTTTTTGAAAAGTTTGAGACATGCGAACCATGTCTATTGGTATATACGCATGAAGAAACTCCATGGAGATGGATCGTTTGGACTCACTTGATTTTGAATCACTTGAGACATGCAAATCACACCACATGGGCAAGATGACTGAAAGGCCTCATTTTCAGTGAGATGAAATAAGAGAGCAACTTGTTGGAAGTAATACATTTGATGTGTGCAATCCAATGAGTGCTGAGGCACGCAGTGAATATCGTTATGCTCTTACTTCACAGATGATTTGAGTAGATTCTAAGTATATTTACTTGATGAAACACAAGTCTGAATTATTGAAAGGTTCAAGTAATTTCAGAGTGAAGTTGAAGATCATCGTGACAAGAAGATAAAATGTCTATGATATGATCATAGAGATGGATATCTGAGTTACGTGTTTGGTACACAATTAAGACATTGTGGAAATTGTTTCACAACTAATACCGCCTGGAATACCATAGTGTGATGGTGTGTCCGAACATCATAGCCGCACCCTATTGGACGTGGTGCACACCATGATGTCTCTTATCAAATTACCACTATCGTTTATGGGTTAGGCATTAGAGACAACCGCATTCATTTCAATAGGGCACCACGTAATTCTATTGAGATGACACCGTATGAACTATGGTTTAGAGAAACCTAAGCTGTTGTTTCTTAAAAATTTGGGGCTGCGACGCTTATGTGAAAAGTTTTAGCCTGATAAGCTCGAACCCAAAGCGGATAAATGCATCTTCATAGGATACCCAAAAGAGTTGGGTATACCTCCTAATTCAGATCCGGAAGCAAAAGTGATTGTTTCTAGAAACGGGTCCTTTCTCGAGGAAAAGTTTCTCTCGAAATAATTGAGTGGGAGGATGGTGGAGACTTGATGAGGTTACTGAACCATCACTTCAACCAGTGTGTAGCAGGGCATAGGAAGTCGTTCCTGTAGCGCCTACACCAATTGAAGTGGAAGCTGATGATAGTGATCACGAAACTTTGGATCAAGTCACTACCAATCCTCGTAGGTCGACAAGGATGCGTACTACTTCAGAGTGGTACGGTAATCCTATCTTGGAGGCCATGTTGCTAGACAACAATGAACCTACGAGCTATGGAGAAGCGATGGTGGGCCCAGATTCCGACAAAAGGCTTGAGGCCATAAAAATCCGAGAGAGGATCCATGTCTAAAAACAAAGTGTAGACTTTGGAAGAACTACTTAATGGTCGTAAGGCTATTGGGTACAAATGGATTTTAAAAGGAAGACGAACAATGATGGTAAGTGTCACCATTAAGGAAGCTCGACTTGTCGCTGAGATGTTTCCAGACAAGTTCAAGGAGTTGACTACGATGAGATTTTCTCACTCGTAGCGATGCTAAGAGTTTGTCGGAATTATATTAGCAGTTACTGCATTATTTATGAAATCTTGCATATGGGATGTCAAAACATTGTTTCCTCGACGATTTTCTTGGGGAAAGGTTGTATGTGATACAACCAGAAGGTTTTGTCAATCCTATAAGATACTAACAAGTATGCAAAGCTCCAGCAATCCTTCTAAGGACTGGAGTAAGCATCTCGGAGTTGGAATATATGCTTTGATGAGATGATCAAAGATTTTGGGTTTATACAAAGTTTATGAGAAACTTGTATTTCCAAAGAAGTGAGTGGGAGCACTATAGAATTTCTGATAAGTATATGTTGTTGACATATTGTTGATCAGAAATGATGTAGAATTTCTGGAAAGAATATAGGGTTGTTTCGAAAGTGTTTTTCAATGGAAAACCTAGATTAAGCTACTTGAACATTGAGCATCAAGATCTATAAGGATAGATGAAAAATGCTTAATCATACTTTCAAATGAATACATACCGTGACAAGATTTTGAAGGAGTTCAAAATAGATCGGTAAAGAAGGATTTCTTGGCTATGTTATAAGGTGCGAGTATTGAGTAAGACTCAAGACCTGACCACGGCAGAAGATAGAGAAAGGACGAAGGTCGTCCCCTATGCTTTAGACGTAGGCTCTACAGTATGTTATGATGTGGACCGCACCTGAAGTGTGCCTTTCCATGAGTCAGTCAAGGGGTACAAGAGTGATCCAGGAATGGATCACGGGACAGCAGTCAAAGTTATCCTTAGTAACTAGTGGGCTAAGGAATTTTCTCAATTATGGAGGTGGTAAAAGAGTTCGTCGTAAAAGGTTACGTCGATGCAAACTTTGACACTAATCCGGAAGATTTTGAGTAGTAAACCAGATTTGTATAGTAGAGAAGTTATTTGGAATAGTTCCAAATAGCGTGTGGTAGCTGAATCTACAAGATGATGTAAAGCACACACAGATCTGAAAGGTTTAGACCCGTTGACTAAAAACCTCTCTCACAAGTAAGATATGATCAAACCCTAGTGATGTGAACTAGATTATTGACTCTAGTGCAAAGTGGGAGACTGTTGGAAATATGACCTAGAGGCAATAATAAAATGGTTATTATTATATTTCCTTGTTCATGATAATTGTCTGTTGTTCATGCTATAATTGTATTAACCAGAAACCATAATACATGTGTGAATACATAGACCACAACATGTTCCTAGTGAGCCTCTAGTTGACTAGTTCGTTGATCAATAGATGGTTATGGTTTCCTGACCATGGACATTGGATGTCATTGATAACGGGATCACATCATTAGGAGAATGATGTGATGGACAAGACCTAATCCTAAACATAGCACAAGATCGTGTAGTTCGTTTGCTAGAGCTTTTCTAATGTCAAGATCTTTCCTTAGACCATGAGATTGTGCAACTCCCGGATACCGTAGGAGTGCTTTGGGTGTACCAAACATCACAACGTAACTAGGTGGCTATAAAGGTGCACTACAGGTATCTCCGAAAGTGTTTGTTGGGTTGGCACAAATCGAGACTGGGATTTGTCACTCCGTATGACGGAGAGGTTTCTCTGTGCCCACTCGATAATGCATCATCATAATGAGCTCAATGTGACTAATGAGTTAGCCACGTGATCATGCGTTATGTAACGAGTAAAGAGACTTGCCGGTAACGAGATTGAACGAGGTATTGGGATACCATCGATCGAATCTCGGGCAAGTAACATACCGGTGGACAAAGGGAATTGTATACGGGATTGATTGAATCCCCGACATAGTGGTTCATCTGATGAGATCATCGTGGAACATGTGGGAACCAATATGGGTATCCAGATCCTGTTATTGGTTATTGGCCGGAGAGGTGTCTTGGTCATGTCTGCATAGTTCCCAAACCCGTAGGGTCTACACACTTAAGGTTAGGTGATGCTAGAGTTGTTATGTGAAATGGTATGTGGTTACCGAAGGTTGTTCGGAGTCCCGGATGAGATCCCGGACGTGACAAGGAACTCCGGAATGGTCCGGAGGTGAAGATCGATATATTGGACGAAGGGTATTGGAGTCCGGAATTGTTACGGGGGCACCGGGTGACGACCAGCGTGTCCGAAAGGGGTTTCGGAGGCCCCGGCAACCATTGGGGGGCCTTAGGGGCCAAGGGGAGGGGGCACATCAGCCCACTAAGGGGCTCAGCGCCCCTCCAACCCCATCTCACGTAACCTGGTGAGGTGGGGGCGCCTCCCCTAGGGCAGTCACCCCTCCCGGCTTGGGGGGCAAGTCTCCTAGGGGTGGGGGGCACCCAAACCCATCTAGGGTTTCCCCTGGGGCCGCCGCCCCTTCCCTAGGGAAACCCTAGGGCGCCTCCACCTCCCCCCTTCCCCCTATATATAGTGAGGGAGAGAGAGGGTAGTTGTACCCCTTCCCTTGGTGCAGCCCTCCCTCCTCCAACTCTTCCTCCTCCTCCGTAGTGCTTGGCGAAGCCCTACAGGAATACCACAAGCTCCACCACCACGCCGTCGTGCTGCTGGAGCTCTCCCTCAACTTCTCCTCTTCCCTTGCTGGATCAAGAAGGAGGAGACGTCCCCGGGCTGTACGTGTGTTGAACACGGAGGTGCCGTCCGTTCGGCGCTAGATCGGATCTTCTACGATTTAAATCGCCGCAAGTACGACTCCATCATCCGCATTCTAGTAACGCTTCCGCTTAGCGATCTTCAAAGGTATGAAGATGTACTTCCTGTCTCTCTCTCTCTCTTGTTGCTAGAATCTCCTAGATGGATCTTGGTGATACGTAGGAAAATTTTGAATTATTGCTACGTTCCCCAACAATAACAACAAAACCATTGCTATAGTTGTGAGTCAAGGGTGGAGTTGCAACTGGGACAACTACACAAAATTACCATGCCAGCTGCGAGTCGACGGTGCACTTGCAACTGGGAAAACAAACGACCCAGTTGCGAGTCGGAGTGTGGACTTGCAACGGGGACACGAACAAAAATATGAGCCTAGTTGCAAGTCAAGGGTGAACCTGCAACTGAGACAACTACAAAACTACGAGCCCAGCTACGAGTCAAGGGTGGAGTTGCAACAGGGCTAAAGTAAACAACATGCCTAGTTGCGAGCCAAGGGTGGACTTGCAATTGGGACAACTACACAAAACTATGATGTCAGTTGTGAGTTGAGGGTGGACTTGCAGCTGGGATGAAAACAAATGTCCCAGTTGCGAGTCAGGAGGCTAGACTAGCAATTGGGATAACAACAAAACCATGGCCCAAGTTGCGAGTCGAGGGTGGACTTGCAACTAGGATAAAGAAAACTATGAGCCCAGTTGTGAGTCGAGGGTTGACTTGCAACTAAGACAACTATGAGCCCAGTTGTGAGTTTAGGGTGGACCTGCAACTAGGACAACTACGAAACTACGAGCCAACTTGCAGTCGAGGGTGGACTTGCAACTGGGATAACAACAAATTGCGAGCCCAATTGCGAGACAAGGATGGACTTGCAGCAGGGACAACTACAAGCCTAGTTGTGGGTTAAGGGTGGACTTTTAATTGGGACGACTACGAGCCCAGTTGCGAGTCGAGGATGGACTTGCAACTGTGACAACTACGAAATTACCAGGCAAGTTGCGAGTCAGGGATGGACTTGCAACTAGGGCAATAACAAACTATGAACCCGGTTGTGAGTTGAGGGCGACTTGCAACTAGGATGAAAAACAAATGTAGGTAGAGTTGCGAGTTGAGGGTGGACCTGCAACTGGGATAACAACAAACTGCGGGCCCAGTTACAAGTCGAGGGTGGACTTGCAACTGGGATAACAACAAAGTACGGGCTTAGTTGCGAGTCGATGGTGGACTTGTAACAGGGACAACTACGATCCTAGTTGCGAGTCGATGGTGGACTTACAACTATGACAACTACAGAACTACAAGCTAAGTTGCGGCTTAATGGTGGACCTGCAATTGGGATGAAACAAACTATTGGACCAGTTGTGAGTTAAGGGTGAAACTACAACTAGGATGAAAAACAAACACAAACCCAGTTGCGAGTCAGTGGTGGGCTTGCAACTGGGACAACTACGAGCCCAGTTGCAAGTCGAGGGTGGGCTTGCAACTGGGAGAACTGCGAGCCCAGTTGCAAGTCGACGATGGACTTGCAACTGTGACAATTACAAAAATACAAGCTTAGTTAAGAGTCAAGTGTCGACTTGCCACTACGATGTCAACTACCGACCTAGTTGTGAGTCAAGGGCGGACCTGCAATTGGGATGAAAAATAAAACACGACCCATTTACGAGTAAAAGATGGGCTTGCAACTGGGATGAAACAAACAACTTGCCTAGTTGCGAGTCGAGGGTGGACTTCCAACTGGGACAACTACACAAAACTATTATACGAGTTGTGAGTCGAGAGTGGACTTGCAACTCAGACAAGTACAAACTACGAGCCCAGTTGCGAGACTTGCAACTCGGACAAGTACAAACTACGAGCCCAGTTGCGAGTCGAGGGTGTAGTTGCAACTGGGACAAAAAAATCAAGACTCAATTGCATTTCAATGATGGACTTGCAACTGGGATGAAAAAGGGTGGGCCTAGTTGCGAGTCATTGGTTGACATGCAACTACCGCAAAGAAAAACCCGACCAAGAGCCTAGTTATGAGTTGATGGTTGTCTCACAACTAGGATAAAAGAAAGATGTGGGCCCAGTTGCGATTCGATGGCTGACTTGCAAACTAGTAACAAAAAGCCAGCGCCTAGTTGTGAGTTGATGGTAGACTTGTAGTTGAGGCCAAAAAAAGGCAGGTCTAGTTGCAAGTTGAGGATGAACTTGCAACTACTAAAAAAGAGTTGGTCTGGTTATAATACAAATGAAACGTCAAGCCCAGTTATGAGCCAAGGTTTGACCTGCAATAGGGTCAAAAACGCCAAACTAGTTGCAAGTCAAGGCTTGACTTGCAACTGGGACAAAAGAGATCAAGGGCCAAGTTGCATTTCAATTATGGACGTGCAATTGGGACAAAATAAATGGACGCGTCGACTATAATGAAAACAAAGGGGAAATAGAGAAATGAGGAATGAGGAAGGAAAAGCAGTCGTGAAATGGAAGTGATCAAAGTGGCAACGAATATAGAACCCTATCTCTTCTGCTTCTACGAAGTAGACAAATAACAAACAACCGAAACCTAACAAAAAAAGGGCTGACAACCGGACACGGGACTACGCAGGATGCGCGACACAAAACAAAACATGACCAAAATTGTGCAAAAGGTTAGAACAAATAAATCGGACGGATCACAACTTAGATAACACATTGTTAAAAATCTTCATGAGATTTAGCAAATCTGATTTTAAAAACTGTTCAAATATTTTTTAAATGTTCATGAATTCAAAACAAACACAAATTTGAAAAGATGTTCACAAAAATAAAAATTCGTCAACTTTAGTAAGTGTGCGCACACTTCAAAACATGTTTCATATACTAAAAAAATTGTGAATTGGAAAATAAAAAGAAGAAGTATGAAAAAAGAAGAAGATAAAAACCGGACAACAAAAGTTGAGATGTGGAATGTATGGGAACAGTGTTCCAAGAAAAACGAAAAACAGGCCAGCCCTAAGACATAAGGACCATGTAACGATCGACACATTTCCGGTGGAGCTCACTTCGATTCTCAAACAATAATTGTAATTAGCTCCTGGAGTGTTTCTACTC